>NC_090287.1:2765000-3075000 GCF_037392515.1 Haliotis asinina | reverse complement strand
GCTGGGATAAAAGGGAGAAACGGTTCCCTCAAGGACCATGTTTTTCCATGATTTCGTGGAAATAGTCACAAAATGTCGACAAATGAGATTTCTTTCGTACGATAATTGTTTTCTATCTGCATTGTAACAACTCTCCTGGATTACGGATTCGAACCATCTATCTTGGGACACATTTAATCATTTATCGCTTTTTTTCATTTTGAAACTCTTGTCTGGCACTGGACAGACAGTTGCGTGTCATTCTGCCGTGTTTTGTTAAGAACAGTGTTGTCAGTTACTCATATGAAGTGTGTGAGTTTAGTTTTACGCCTGTTTCAGCAATATTCCAGTAATATCACGATACTGGACCCCAGAAATGGCTGCTCACATTATACCCATGTGGTCGAACACTAGTCCAGTCCAGGGTATAATTGCATCAAAGAGGGTTTCAAAGGACCACAAGAACAGGGAATGATGGCTTGATCTAAAAACTTGGGCTTAGATTTACATTGTTTTAGGCACGATGGATACCACCATGTAAAGTACACCTACAATGAACCCGACACGTAGGGTGACAGACGTCAGTGGTGTAGTTCCATGTTCCTGTACAGCAACCAAATACCCGCTACATCAAAGTCAACTTTATAGCGCTGTTAATACGACCACTGTACAATTTTCTTTAATTAGTTCCACCAAATATCTTGCATCGTTCTTGTGCTTTTCAATATTATCTTTTGATGACACGGAAGGGTTCATCCATGGTTTGATGAAAGGGAAAAGTAATGCACCTTAACTCATAACATTTGCTTTGAATAAATTCAGTAAGAATGACTACTCATTCATGTGGAACACGGGATGTGGTCGTTATTGACATGTAACACTGACGCGTGACCTCCCGACACGTGTAACAGTAGGTGTGACCGTCATCTGTGTGTAACGCTGGGCCTTCATTTACGAGTTACACTTACACTGGGTATGACCGTCATTTACATGGTACATTGCGTGTGGCCGTCATTTGTGTGTTACAGTTGGCCGTCATTTGTGTGTTACAGTTGGCCGTCATTTGCGTATTACACTGGGTGTGGCCGTTTGTTACGTGTTACACTGGGTGTGGCAAGCAGTCACGTGTTACACTGGCTGTGGCCGTCATTTTACGCATTACACTGTTGCTGCCTCCTCTAACAGAACCATGCCCGTATATCATCGACACACATCATATGGTGGATCTGGCATGCCAACCAGCATCAAAGCTGACAGATCAGGTCACCTTACCACTGTTACGGTAATCACACGTATACACCAGTGTGAATATCATTTTGCCGACATAATCGACTTGTATTACAAACAGAAAAGAACATTGCGCGGTTTTATTACACGACAATCGTATTAAAGAAGCGTTCGATCAGAACGAAAATTAACACGCATTGCTGTCTGGGTGCCAGATTGGTGTTTTGAAGTATAGCATCTGTAATTATCGTACTGAAAACCCCAGTGACGTCAAGGGCCTTGATAAGAGGTCAAGACTGTTGGGGTTTCAGGTAATCGTCGTCGCCTCGAGGATGGTTTCTATGCTGTGTCCTTATACCGAGGAGGCTGAATCAGGGTTGATTATGGTGGACCTATAGTTTATGTTTCGAGGATTACTCACAAATACACTTACACCACACACAAACCAAAATATCACTATCGTTCCCACATTGCTTCGAGCCTAAAATGAGGGCCCATGCAAACTTTTGCCGTCATATTTTATGCACATAATTCTAGATTGTAGGTCCTGCCTCTCACAATGGTGGTGCACGGGGTCAAGTAATAGCAACATTGCAGTGGCGGACATAGTAGCAGTAGTCGTGTTAGTGGTTACCATGAATGTTGGGACGGTCGTGGTGGAGCGGCAGGTGCTGGTTTTCTTAATGGCCGTAGCAGTGGTGGTGTAGCGGGGAGTGTCAACGTAGATGCTGTTGTTGTGGTAGCTGTTCAGGTATTGGCAGTGAATGTTTGACGTTGTAATGGTGTCTCCTATGGAGGTTCGTGGGAGAAACACCCTCGGGAATTAACTATTTAAAACTCCACTCTCAAATACTCTGTCAACCCGTATATCTGGGCATTATTCATGATTCAGAATATTTGTGGTTAACAATTCAAACGAGAAAATCTCAACGAACCATACTGTCGGTGTATAATTACCCTGGGAATTCCCAGTACTTTGTTACACAGGTTATATAAGTGGTTGCGCCATCAGTCACTACTGATGAACATCGCGTGCAGAAACCATTCCAGCGGTGCCGGTTTACGAAGTGTCCTATCAGAACGGCTGACTTGTAGAATTGTAACAACTGATGGGTCTTCAAAACAACAGAAGACAGATATCTATATTTCAGATTCTGATATCTCCTAATATATTACACTTGTTAAAGGTCACAACGTTAAAGTAGTTTACCATCTCTACTGAGATGATATTTGATTTGATCGAACTCAAATTCAGAGAACGTGTATTTACAAAACGCAACATCTCTATATAAATTCTTTATGGATAACAACTTCTTCTAGTTTATATGATTTTGTCTGACAACGGTATATGAATCCATACTGAAACGATGCATCAAGTACAATAAAAGAAGTTGTTATCCATAAAGAATCTTACTTTCTTGTGACTAGCCATACTTCTAAAATGCCCATCAAACAGATCATCTTTCAGTGCACACAATGAGCCCTCAGCAAATGAACCAGCCAATCGGAAGCCGTCTAGCACTTGAGCGCACAGCCACCCGCTATGACTGGGTTCGATCTCCCGAGGGCTTCGTTTCGAGGGAAGTAAGCCCAACTACAAAATATTGCACTTTTGAATCGCGATTGTACGCTTATAATTTTGTTTATTTGTTTTTTTAACAAGCAGCAATGTATATTAGATGTCATGAATAAGTGATAACTTATTATGTTTGATTTATTGGTTGCATGTGACCTTTACGTTTGCTCCAGAACACGGACAGTCGCAGAGCTGTGGTAGTTTCGCAAAATCTGTAATTGTGCCTGATGCGTTTATTCCTATATTACGATCACGTGCTGTGTAGAAACTAAAATACTGCCCCAAGCTGAGTTAAATATTCATTCACACGGTAAAAAGGAACATAAATATACCAGACCGTTGTTTCAACGAGTAAATGATGTACTTAAGATGGCCTAGATGAAATACTCTAAGCAAATTCCCGGATTCCAGGATTCCTGGAGTGAGAATGGGCGATTGTTGCTGAGTTAGCATAAAGGCTTGCGGGGGAAAAGGGAAAGGGCTTTTCCAACAGCCACGTGACAACAGATCCTCCCTATACTTCACACATTTCAAACGCGTAAAAAATGTATAACTGTTCTGAAAGGTCACATAAGGTCATCGTTTGGGGTGGTATGAGGCCTCGCCTCCAGGAGGGGAGGAGGCGTGCTGCTTACCCCTGTAGTCTAAGGACCTTGCCTGGGCCCGGGAACATTTTTTGTTCTAATATTTTCAGACTTCATTTTGAAGTAAACAATAATTCTGAATTGTAACTCGCATGATCGAGATATGGTTTGCCACAAGCCAAACACAAGAACTCTTTGATAAAGGATCCAATTTGTGTTTTCCGGATGCCGAGATATGTCGCCCTGTCAAGTGGTATTCAGAACGCTGCAGTGCTGTATGCTGGACGCTGGGCCCTGTTAAGTGATATTCAGAACGTTGCAGTGTTATAGAATGGACGTTGAGCTTGGTTAAGTGTTATTTAGGACGCTGCAGTGCTGTATGCTGGACGCTGGGCCCTGTTAAGTGATATTCAGAACGTTGCAGTGTTATAGAATGGACGTTGAGCTTGGTTAAGTGATGTTCAGGACGTTGCAATGTTGTAGGCTGGACGCCGAGCCCTGTTAAGTGATGTTCATGACGTTGCAGTGTTGTAGGCTGGACTCTGAGCCCTGTTAAGTGATGTTCAGGACGTTGCAATGTTGTATGCTGGACGCCGAGCCCTGTTAAGTGATGTTCAGGACGTTGCAGTGTTGTAGGCTGGACTCTGAGCTCTGTTAAGTGATGTTCAGGACGTTGCAGTGTTGTAGGCTAGACTCTGAGCCCTGTTAAGTGATGTTCAGGACGTTGCAATGTTGTATGCTGGACGCTGAGCCCTGTTAAGTGATGTTCAGGACGTTGTCTTGTTCTAGGCTGGACTCTGAGCTCTGTTAAGCAGCATTCCGCATGCAGCAGTACTGTACGCTGGATATCATTAAATTATTGTGAAAATTAACATGCAGTTTTCTTCCTTTCTTATTGCAAAGAGATACAGATCAATAAATTACTCACCGCTTGTCTCCACAATGTCACGCATGCTAAGCGTATTCCTAATGTAATTCGCTTGTACCATCTGTGCACGCTGATAAACACACACTTTTGATGCCAACACAAATATCTTGGTATGCAGATGACCTAGAATGGGGTTGGCACCCTCACTGATGACTTGCTGTTCTACATAATAACAGACCTCTTCGTTACCAGCCAAGGATGTGAAATGTACGTGAGACGCCGACAGAAGCACCAGCCTTTCGCATCACATCGTGTGGCTGAATTAGAATTCTTTGTCTGATTAATATCTTTCGTAGATTAACTGGTCGTGGATAAGGAGAAAATTGGATGTGTGTTTACAAAAAATGTCAACAGAAATCGTGTGAAAACGTGTCTTTCTAGGACGAACGGTGCCCAGACTAACATCGTTTAATTTCTATTAGGTTACTATGGAAACACAAAAATATGTCACTACCTGGAAGCTGAAGACATCAAGATCATAATCGCCGTTTTGAGCATAACATAGTATATCAGGCCTTGGGCAATAATATGAACACAGTATGCGATATCCTGGACGGGGAAGAACAAGAACAAATGTATTATTTGAACACTTTGGGTGATGAGACAATATGAATATACGATGTGAGACACTAGACAGGTAGGAGACTGTATGAACGTGTGATATGAGACACTGGACAGGTAGGAGACTGTATAAATGTGTGATGTGAGACATTGGACAGGGAGGAGACTGTATAAATGTGTGATGTGAGACATTGGACAGGCAGGGGACTGTATGAATGTGTGTTATGAGACACTGGACAGGGAGGAGACTGTATAAATGTGTGATATGAGACACTGGACAGGTAGGAGACTGTATAAATGTGTGATATGAGACACTGGACAGGGGAGAGATGGTATGAATGTACTACTTGAGACACTGGACAGGGAGGAGACTGTATGAATGTGTGATATGAGACACTGGACAGGTAGGAGACTGTATAAATGTGTGGTATGAGACACTGGACAGGGAGAAGACTGTATAAATGTGTGATATGAGACACTGGACAGGGAGGAGACGGTATGAATGTATGATCTGGAGCACTGAGTAGCAGAGACAAACAGCACAGCATTCGGAATGTCCCTGTATTATTTCGACATGAAGATGGACACTTCCACCACCTAATTCCAGGTTCTTACATTACACGTTGTTGTGAACTTCGGTTTATGCAGTGTTATTTAGAAGGAATATTCATGTTTGTATCATCTGTCTTCACTATTGTGAAAAAGTAATTTGTATACCGTGTATTCTGAATACCATATAAAATACGCAACATCTGTTGTATATACAGACATGCCTAGCGCTTTGGGCATGTAAAAGCTGCTCGGATATGTGCACAAGATAAACATCCTATAATAATATATATAATATTGTGCAAATGAAATCAAACATTGTCTTCACGTTTTCTACTATCACTTATTAAAAAATGTGTAACCTATACATTTCATACCGCACAATCATTGCTAATGGTATTGATCCTGTTACACCGTGGAGTGAGGGCCAGAGGAGTATTTATACTGTTGAGTCAGTAAGTATGCTGTGCATCAGTGTTTTAACAACATGGGTATCGCTGTCTCAACCCTTCAGCCCAGATAGAGTTTGTAAGTCTGATTATTGTCACATACTCCTAAGTAGCCCGCCCACCTTGACTCCATAATAGTCGATGCTTTTTGTTACTGCGTAGGAGGAAGACATACATGACACGCGATATTGATAACAATCAGTAAACAGATGTGAATGAAGTTCTATCTTTGTCATGGATGTAGATGAACCTGGTTGATTACCCTGGGACCGCTGCATTAATTACCATCACGTGTTATCTGGCTTCACTGGTCATGTCTCCCGTCCTCAGCCAGTGACACGAGCAGTTACGGTTAATTCCATTCCGTTGACTTCAGCGTCGATCACACCGATATCGGTTCTAGTAAATCAAAGTGGCTGAGCTGCGTATCTAAATTAATCTCATTTCGGGTTGACACAAACTCAAATAGTTATTTACTAAACCTCCGTAAATGACGACTAATGTTTTCGGACAAGTGAACCAAATATAGGCACTTCGCTTGCTGGATTCGGCTGCTACACACGAAGCGCTGGTACGCCATTACAAGTGCACATGAACCGAAGACGAAATCAAATAGATCTAATGTGGTCTTAATGTGACGATTAGTGTAAATCTGCCTCTACACAAGGACGTATTATTCATGTGATGATGCCACGGTTTTGGTCGCTTGTACTTTCTAACCCAATCTCAGTGAGGCCATCGCCCATATCCATGGGATTTCCGCATATCGGTCATTTTGGCATTTTTGAGTATACATAAATACCTGTGACAACTTCACAGTCAATGAATTAAAATAACCCGAAATGTCACTGACGGGGAAAGAGCGTTATATGTGAGGAAATATGATTAAGGAGATAACTGTGAATGAATGAATGAATGAATGATCTTTATTACCCCTTCTGCACTTATTACAAATACTATATTACATATTTTAACATTACTAAATTAGACTATTGAGAGAAAATAATACATCATTAAGTTTGACGGGCGAGATACAGTCACTCCATCGTTTCCACTGAATATTATTTACACACTGAATGTACATACTACAGGTACACTATGAACTGTAGGTTCCAGGAACTGACATGTCTGGAGACCATGTTATGGAAGGTCGTCCATGTTTAGGAGCGTATCTGCCTTTATGAAAAGAGCCCGGGTTTACACATGATTGTTGCCGAAAATGTTGGGCAAGCCCTCAATACTATCGTATGTTAAAGGTCATGTGCAACGTAAAATTAACTTTGCAGATTCTGATACTTTTCGGTATGCATGTACCGAAACAAATCATCCAAAATGCCAATTCAACCTATAAAGTTGAAAAAAACGCGATGACAAAAAAAAGATCGCGAAATCAGAGTTCAAACGATTCACTGAATTTCCCCCAGCGCTGAGGTAAAAAGTGGTTGCAATAACTGTGCTGCGCTGCGCCCATAACGCATGCGCAGTGAATAGGTTCGCGGAGCTTGAAACAGATTGCATGCCCGGAGTATGAGGTCGTGATCAGTAGTCTATGCTTGGTTGTGTACACAAACAAGTAAATAATCTACTTGTTAATCGTGGTAAGCAGCCTCTGTCACAGAGAAAGCTCAATGCCTGGTTTATTGACACCTATATGTCTGCCTGCCTGTCTGCTAAAGACAATATGCAATACACAGCTTCAAACACTGACCACATGCTGTTTAAACTTAACAGAGGCTATACGCCATAAACAAAATAAATTGATTTATGACTCATGGACCCGAATCCAGTCTCTGACACATTATGTAATTAGGCAGGTGTGCTGCTTGTACACATGACATGTTTTATGTCTGTGGGTTTGCAAACAAACTACATTCATTTTTTTCTCGGATGACTGGATCTGACGGAAACTGGTGCGAACCCTTGTCAGTTTTAAGTCCTGCTTTGTACTTTGTATAGTTTCCAGCCATGCAGTAGTTCACCATCTCTACTGAGATGATTTTTTATTGGATTGAGTGCAAATTCAGAGAACAATGTATTTACAAAGCCCAATATCTCTATATAAATTCTTTATGGATTACAAGTTTTTCTAGTGTATATGATTTTGTTTGACAACGGTATATGAATCCATACTGAAACGATGCATCAAGTACAATAAAAGAAGTTGTTATCCATAAAGAATCTTACTTTCTTGTGACTGGACATACTTCTAAAATGCCCATGAAACAGATCATCTTTCTGTACACACAATGAGCCCTCAGCGTATCAGTAAATGAACCAGCCAATCGGAAGCTACAGTTACACTCGACTGGGTTCGGTCTCCGGATGGCTTCCTTTCGAGTTCAAAATATTGCACTTTTGAATCGCGATTGTACGCTTATAATTTTGTTTATTTGTTTGTTTGTTTTACAAGCAGCAATGTATACTATACGTCATGAATTGTGTTTTAATTATGTTTGAATTTTGGTTGCATGTGACCTTTAAAGCTTTGCATCCCATCAGAGCTTACACGAAAAAAATGGCTTTCTGCGCGCCTGGATTTGTAAGGTCCATGCATTGTGTGTAATGCCACAAGTAGTGTCTCAGTCTTTAGGTAGTTATCTGCACCATCTTCCAGGAGTTAATATTGACGGAGTAGACAGATTATCAGGTCGTTTCTCACACAGTTCACTTCTCCCTCGTCATGACAGTCAAGCAGCTGGTGATGTGCAATGGCATTACTCTCATTGCCACAGCGAGGACGCAGAGACATGTTATCGTTAACGTGCTTGGCTTAACAACATATATGGTCCTCTTTGTTACATTACACCATAAAGCTCCAGAACTTATGGGGTACACAAATGATAAGTCTGGTAGGAAAGCGTGGAACGTAAGAACTAGTTGTCTCCATGTTGTTTTCTTTAGAAACTGTCAACATTTTACATAAACTTGTACATGTTACTGGCAAGGCTGCGTGTGAAACGTACATGAAAATGGCACTAGAATATCTTGTACACTAACTTGCAAAAGAAGCTTGGCAGCCCATTTAAAGCTCGATAGCGAAAAAACAACGGAACTCATTTGTTTAACATGAAGGGTCTTGCAAATATCAATATATGTGGTAAAACATATGTAGCGGATGTGACCTCCATTGGCTTGAATGCTGACAAACACCCGCCCACGCAGTTGACGAATAACGCCGAATTTCTTCATGGAAGGCCGCAGTTTGTTCATCCGAGGTTTTGGAAGGTTGTTGTCGCCGTCGAATCCGTCTGTCCTTGATATTCCAAAGTGTGATTAAGTTATGAGAAGTGAGCGATCTG
This sequence comes from Haliotis asinina, assembly GCF_037392515.1. NCBI lineage: Eukaryota > Metazoa > Mollusca > Gastropoda > Lepetellida > Haliotidae > Haliotis > Haliotis asinina. The sequence continues at coordinate 3,065,848 of NC_090287.1, read as the reverse complement.
GTCAAGTTAACACGGGAACTTTCTTCAAGTTTTTGCACGATGTGAGCTATGCGAGGCCTGGGGTTGACGTTTTTTAACATGATGTCCCGTGGCTGTTGATGTAGGAAGGGAAGCACAGTTCAGATGAAAGTATCTGCTTTATTTAGGTTCCACGATTCTTTTGGTCATTAGTTGAGTTGTTGCAGTTCGTGACTTTGCACGAAGCACGTGTCTTGCTTTTAAAACTCACAGTGGATGGAAAAATCTACTGTTGCTACGGGTTGGGAAGAAGTTTGTTGCCTACACTGACGGACATATACATCGTACCTCGCAACGTTAAACATTATTTGTGACAATGTTTGTAACAATGTATGTAACAATGCTTGTGACAATGCTAGTGACAATGTTTGCAACAATGTATGTAACAATGCTTGTGACAATGCTAGTGACAATGTTTGCAACAATGTATGTAACAATGCTTGTGACAATGCTAGTGACAATGTTTGCAAGTTTTTGCACGATGTGAGCTATGCGAGGCCTGGGGTTGACGTTTTTTAACATGATGTCCCGTGGCTGTTGATGTAGGAAGGGAAGCACAGTTCAGATGAAAGTATCTGCTTTATTTAGGTTCCACGATTCTTTTGGTCATTAGTTGAGTTGTTGCAGTTCGTGACTTTGCACGAAGCACGTGTCTTGCTTTTAAAACTCACAGTGGATGGAAAAATCTACTGTTGCTACGGGTTGGGAAGAAGTTTGTTGCCTACACTGACGGACATATACATCGTACCTCGCAACGTTAAACATTATTTGTGACAATGTTTGTAACAATGTATGTAACAATGCTTGTGACAATGCTAGTGACAATGTTTGCAACAATGTATGTAACAATGCTTGTGACAATGCTAGTGACAATGTTTGCAACAATGTATGTAACAATGCTTGTGACAATGCTAGTGACAATGTTTGTAACAAATCTGTTTGAAAGTGTACTCTTGCTTGTCCAGTGCACTGCAATGGCATTTACTTCGGTTTACCTCAGCTTTACAACAAAATCCACATGTCTGAGTCAGTACAGATCAGTTGTTGCTCCTTAATCGACGATAGAGACGTGAAAAATTGTTACTTTTTGTTGCGCTTCCTGGCACTGACAACCTAGAACAAGACGATCTAGTCTATTTCACCTTTCCTAACCTCATTTGTCAAGTGGAACAAAATGCATGGTAGAAGAGTACGCCCTCTGCCCTGAAATCCCACTTCCAATCTTGGCTGCATGAGTCCCCTGATGTATCCGACATATCGATATATCAGCTGGGATTTTGCTACAAGTCGGTAAATGAAGAGGACTCCCACTTGTGCATGTCTCATGACCTGTAGCAGATGAGGTTAGCCTCCTCATCGTTTTGGCAATATTGCATCCATGTATTGCATCTATGAAGCGAGGGGACCCATAGCCTGTCGACGCCAAATTTCCCAGAAAATTTAATGGCATTTCAATATTCTGCCGAGGCATGGGATTCAAGTTTGAGACCGCGCTTTACGACACACAATCAATTTCCCAACCACAGAATCAAACAATGTAACAAGCTCAAAATGTCTGGAATAAGCCAACATATATATAAACCCCACTGCCAAGCAATAGCTTTACGTGTATTGTCTTCATGCGATTTTCGTATTCCTTTATGTCAAAGTCTGTTATTTTATTGACGTCACTGGGATAAAAACATCGACTTACATACACTGGTTACAGCCACGGTACTGCAGGTGTGATACCCAATAGGCTACTGCAAGTGTGACAGACAATACTTTAGTGCAAGAGTGACAGCCAGTACGTTACTGCAGGTGTGACACCCAATAGGCTACTGCAAGTGTGACAGCCAATACTTTAGTGCAAGAGTGACAGCCAGTACGTTACTGCAGGTGTGACGGCCAATACGCTGCTGCAAGGTACACACGGTGGTATTCCCCAGTACTTGCAGTGCCGTTTCAGAACTATGTGCCGAAAGCGGTTTATTAATTTCCTACACAGAATGCTGACTCGTGATGAAATGTTTTAGTTTCCTTAAGTGTTCATTTTACAGCTGAACATGAGGTATTCTCAATGCCTGGGCGTGGTGCAGCCTGATGTATTCAGTACCTGGTTCAAACGATGAAAAAGCCAGTTTGATTGCGTACGTCCTACAGACGCATTTAACAATGGTTAAACAACACGCAAGGTATAACAACAGAAGTGCAATACCATGCATGTATCCACAGTGCTGTTCGAGTTACAGGGTCTGTTAAAGGAACGTGACATTTTCACAACGATACACGATCACCAAGACACTCACAAACAGGTGACTCAGTGCCCAAATGCAATTTTATAAATTGACTATCAAATCGAGAGAGACATTAAAAACAATAAAAACTACATTCTAAGCATTTTGTTCCAGAAAAATGGACATAAAATGTCCACAAAACGGCGAGAATGCCAGGCTATTAAGTGACAAACTACAACATGTCTTGATCTTCCTAAGTTGTGAAATACTCTACAAACCTGATTTCTAGGCGTCGATGTCAACAAATCAAATCTAACTGAAGTCAGTTTAACGCTAAGTATCAGACCGCAAAGCAACGTGACACAATCTCGCAGGTTATAAGCCCGTGAGTAATCACTCCTGTTCAATGTGGTGATTTCGTTTCGACACATTATCTCATAGTCCTCACCGGCGTTTGGTCGGAAACATCGCACTTCTGTATCCTCCTAGGAGTGAAATTACTAGCTGGAAATTAATTAAGCAAATTAATATCAAAGGTCAACTGATGTTTTATTCACCATCTCCAACACGATTGGTCTCTATAGACAAACGCCGTACTGTTTTTCTGAAACCCTTATGACTACGGTTTTACCGATGCCTGGGTTGTTTTACATTTTTACACGGTTAATACGCCCCAAAGACCTGATTTGATTTGATTTGATTAAAGCTGACGCGAACAAGAGGCCATTAAGCGTTCGGTGTGGTGGAAGACGGTACTTTTCTACCATGGTGAGACACTGAAATAAATGCGATCAGAGACCGATTAGAATTATCAGATTACACATTGATTATAAATTTATAGGTGTGTTAATAATGCTGATGCCGTCATAAAGATCAAAGACGCTTGTTGTAAACGCACGGGATTCTCTTTGGGGAAAATGGAAGTAAACACATTATCGAGAGGGGTGCATGCTATTTGTCACTCATTACCGACAACGTGAGACATCTGGTCTGGCTTCGCTTTGACTGTGTATATCATCAGGGTAGCAACCACGTCGTCACTCACAACGACTTCATTTGACGTCACCTTTAGTCAATAAAGTATTAAATTATCTAATCTATAGTCAGCAACATACCAGCTATATCATATTAGTAGTCTGCAACATACTAGCTTCAGCATATCAAGAACCAGCAATATACCAGCTATGCGATATACGTACTCAGCAATGTACCAGCTATATCATATCTGCAGTCAACAATATACCAGCTATATACCAACCATATCATATCAGTACCTGGCAACATACCAGCTATACCATATCAGTAATGAGTAATATACCAGGTATATCATATCTTTAGTCAGCAACATACCCGCTATATCATATCTTTAGTCAGCAACATACCGACTATATCGTCTTTGAAGTCAACAATGCTCCAGCTATATCACATCAGTTGTGAGCAATATACCAGCTATATCACATCCGTTGTGAGCAAAATACCAGCAATGTCACATCCGTTGTGAGCAATATACCAGCTATATCATATCTGTAGTCAGAAACTCACCGGCTGTAACATATCAACAGTCAGCAATATACCGGCTGTATCATATCTGTATCATATCTATAGTCAGCAATAACCGGCTGTATCATATCTGTATCATATCTATAGTCAGCAATAAACCGGCTGTATCATATCTGTATCATATCTATAGTCAGCAACATACCGGCTGTATCATATCTGTATCATATCTATAGTCAGCAATAAACCGGCTGTATCATATCTGTATCATATCTATAGTCAGCAACATACCGGCTGTATCATATCTGTATCATATCTAGAGTCAGTAATATACCAGCTACAACATATCAGTAATCAGAAAGAGTACCCCATTGGTTAAAGCGTTCACTGGGCACGTGGAAGACCCGGGTTCGATTCTTTACATGGCTAAAATGTGTGAAGCCCATTTCTGGTGTACATCGTCGTGATATTGCTGGAATTGCTGTTAAAAGTGGAGTAAAACTAACCTCACTCACTCATCCACTCAGTAATCAGCTGACGACAATAAATTCAAATGTCACATATGTTTACCCCTCACGACCACTCGTGACGACTTTCCACTGTCATGAAACTGCCCACACTCGCGCGGCCCTGCAGTGCAATGAACTGTGTAGAGTTCTGTCCCTTACTCATGGCAGGATTGTATGACTTTTAGTTGGAAATTGAGAATTTCCTACGTGTTATCAGCACCACAAGCGAAAAAAGTGGTCAAAAGACCGATATCATCTCGACCTTTTCTCTCGCATCAAACCATGTTGTTACTGAAATACTCTTCACTGCAGTGTAAAAAAGTATTCACGGACTCAGTGACTATTGCCTGCGGATGATTCTTCGTGAACTGCCCATCTCATCTCACTGAAAAGCTCAACCGTAAGGTCAGCCACGACTATTGCCTAGTTTCCTTAATCAACATATTGTACAGAATGTAATTAAACAAATCTAATTTAAGTAGAATTTCTGGATTTGTCAGATATTATGGACATGCTTGCTAAAAAGTGAATTAGACAAAATATGACGCGAGTAACAGTTGATGCCAAACGACTAATACAAGATATTTTTGTGGCATCACCCTCGTGTTTTGAGCGTCCAGGACAATCCCATACTTTATTTCACTACCCATAGGGGTAGAGCAAACCGTTTTCCTTTATCACATGTTTTACTGTCTGTCCGCGTTTGTGTCAATCCATGTACCTCTGTTCCTATGTGTACCCATATAACAAAGTTTCGCTATCCATCCCCGACTGCGTCTGTATGTTTATGTATGTTCCTATGTTTGCTACTCTCATCAACATGATTCATCACCCCAGCGTCCCCTGTTCTGTCTAATTATACCTTGTTGATAATTGGACAACTGAACAATTTATATTTCATTGTAAAATCGCTTTGATGTACAGTCATGTTGACTCCACCGCGAAAACTAGCAGTTCCCAAGAGATCAACAATTTCATTAATGTCATTGCACGGGGCCGTGACCACTGATAATAAAACAACACTCACCTTGATGCGGGCAGTGCTGTAACTGGCACGGCTGAAGACACTGTACTGTTTGACACAGGACCATTGGAAACAGGACCAAAAGACACAGAACAGGACACACAGGACCAGGAGCCACCAGAGGGTATCAGGAGGACACCAAGGGACACGATGGGCTCTTGGAAACACCAGGGGACACCAAGAGACACAACAGAGGACACGAGGAAACGCAAAACACGGAGACACAGAACCAGGAACCATTTGGATAGTTTCGTTTTAATTTCTCGGATGATGTTGTTCACTAGGATAGTTTTGTTCTTTGTTGGTGTTTTGTTCACCGGGGTGGTTTGACTCTCTTGGGTGGTTTGTCGAATAAAATGATTTTGGTCTCTGGGAGGTTTCAGTTCCAGATACCGTATAGATGGATTTGCCCACTAAGACAGTTTGAGACGAGGATGTTCTACCTCATGTACCTCATATTCTGATCCTTGACTAAGGCCCTAAATACGTATTATTGTCCCAGTGATTTGGGAGATCGTGGAAATCTTGACTTACATCATTTACGGATTAAGCATTGCAGAAATGGCTAGGTGATAGGAGAATATTGTGTCAGGGCCTAATTCCGATTCTTACACGGGTATTCACTCACAAGGGGTCTCTTGGCTGTACTGGTCAAATACGATAACCATTCTGTGTTACGTTTGTATAGGCGTACAAACAAAATTGTCGAAAATAAATCAATCACTGAAAACGTCATACTTAAAATCCTGGGTTTCCTTTTTGTTTTTTGTCTAAGTGTAGTTTTGTTTGGTTGGTACTGTTTTGTTTTGTCTTGTTGAGGATTTTTGTTTGGTGTTTTGGTCTTTTTTGCTCTTCATTTTGACGATCGGGGCCGATATTATATGCTAAAACTGGGTCTTTTCAACTTTCTTTTCTAGTTTCTGCAAAAACACCGAAAAATTCCGTTATCTGTATATTAGAAAACGATGACATCATAAAACAGACTGACTTATAATTGTTTACCTAAATTTTAACATGGCACCGTCATAAGTCGTAAGTTTTATTGCTTTCACATTGATGATTCGTGATCGGTTCCAAAGTAGTAATAGGTAACACGCGGCATGAACATGAATAACAATGAAAGAGTATTGTTGGAACTGAGAACAAACAAGAACAAGCAACACTTACGTGCCATCTGAACTACTGAGTGGCCAACACAGTTTCTGATGGAAGTCAAGCAGATGAGCAACAATACCTGCCGCTTGAACTCGGATATTTGTATACCTAAGCGTTTCAACGTGGTAGACGGATTACACAGAGTAGGTAACCTTGCTAGTAGACACGTGTCTAGGGGAAGGCCTGAACGACACGTTCCTATTGCGATCTTTTTATCTCTTATTTGAAACTATATACACTTGCACTTGGCCCTGCAAGAGGGAGAGGTCGAAGTAAAGTCGTTACCTGCTCACCAACACGAAACTGTGGTAACTGTCGTGGACACACAAGAAACGCATGGATTTCATAAGTAAAGTGTAGAAACCACAAGCTGTTTTAAGCAACAACTAAAGGAGGCTGTCCTTCTCTGGAAGAACATATTTTTTCTCAAATATGCCTTGCAGGCTCCGGTTGAAGACGACCTTCAAATGTCAGACAACCTTTGAGGTCTCCGAAGAGATTTGCGAACAAGTTCTACTCCAACAGCTTGTTTGAAAAAGCATATTCCTTTGAAGATAAATATATAATTCATTCAGTCGAAGCAAGTCAGTCAGTTACTAAATTAGTTAGTCATTTGGGTAGATCGCTAATTTGATCACGGCTACCTGACGGGAATAGGGAAGAACTAGGTTTCCATGTTCGAGTTTGTAACACGAATTAGCTATGGGATAGTTAGGTTACAATGCCGTTTTTACTGGAGTGGCTTGGAGCACCTTGTGGTTAGTTCAGAGAATCCTACATTGGTACGGCTGGGTGAACTGACGGTCAACTGACATCTACAACAATGATACTGCAAGTGGAGCTGAGGTGATAATATATAGCTGTAATACTATGATATGTAGGGATGAGCTGAGCGGGTTTTAATGGGGGTTAAATAGCAGTATTACGATGATACGGTAGGGCGAGTTGATGGGGGTTAAATACCAGTATTACGATGATACGGTAGGGCGAGTTGGTGGGAGTTAAAATACCAGTATTACGATGACACGGTAGGGCGAGTTGATGGGGGTTAAAATAGCAGTATTACGATGACACGGTAGGGCGAGTTGATGGGGGTTAAAATAGCAGTATTACGATGATACGGTAGGGCGAGTTGATGGGGGTTAAATAGCAGTATTACGATGATACGTTACGGCGAGTTGTTGGGGGTTAAAATAGCAGTATTACGATGACACAGTAGGGCGAGTTGATGGAGGTTAAATAGCAGTATTACAATGATACGGTAGGGCGAGTTGGTGGGGGTTAAAATACCAGTATTACGATGACACGGTAGGGCGAGTTAATGGGGGTAAAATAGTAGTATTACGATGATACGGTAGGGCGAGTTGATGGGGGTTAAAATAGCAGTATTACAATGATACGGTAGGGCGAGTTGATGGGGGGCAAAATAGCAGTATTACGATGATACGGTTGGGCGAGTTGGTGGGGGTAAAATAGCAGTATTACGATGATACGGTAGGGCGAGTTGGTGGGGGTTAAAATAGCAGTATTACGATGACACGGTAGGGCGAGTTGATGGGGGTTAAAATAGCAGTATTACGATGATACGGTAGGGCGAGTTGATGGGGGTTAAATAGCAGTATTACGATGATACGTTACGGCGAGTTGTTGGGGGTTAAAATAGCAGTATTACGATGACACAGTAGGGCGAGTTGATGGAGGTTAAATAGCAGTATTACAATGATACGGTAGGGCGAGTTGGTGGGGGTTTAAATAGCAGTATTACGATGACACGGTAGGGCGAGTTGATGGGGGTTAAAATAGCAGTATTACGATGATACGGTAGGGCGAGTTGGTGGGGGTTAAAATAGCAGTATTACGATGACACGGTAGGGCGAGTTAATGGGGGTAAAATAGTAGTATTACGATGATACGGTAGGGCGAGTTGATGGGGGTTAAAATAGCAGTATTACAATGATACGGTAGGGCGAGTTGATGGGGGTTAAAATAGCAGTATTACGATGACACGGTAGGGCGAGTTGATGGGGGTTAAAATAGCAGTATTACGATGATACGGTTGGGCGAGTTGATGGGGGTTAAAATAGCAGTATTACGATGACACGGTAGGGCGAGTTGATGGGGGTTAAAATAGCAGTATTACGATGACACGGTAGGGCGAGTTGTTGGGGGTTAAAATAGCAGTATTACGATGATACGGTTGGGCGAGGTAACGAATTAGTAAATAAACGTATACGTATGGAGTAAATCTGTATTCGTTCTAACGGTGCAAGTTAACTAAGGCCGTTATGCACTATGCATGGCTGCCGAGGTAACGAAGGATAACATATTGTGCAACAAAATAAATCGGCCTGTCAAAATCTAAATGAAGTCAGACACTAAGGGTTCGGTGAAAATGTGGGCCATTGATCATGTAGGGGTGAAACTTGAAATTTCTAACGGATGCAGCAGATCGATACATGTTCCTGCGTCCGGGGGGACTTTCATCCATGAGAAATCCATTTGGGTGGTTCACACTGCTAGCAGCATGCACCGTCTCTCCATGTAGTGTTCATGGGTTTTTTAAAATATGGTTGCTGAAGAAAAAACAAAGTTCACATTAGAAAAATTCTCGGTGACCGTAAGTGAGCGTTTGAGTTGGATTTCGTGCCGACTTGACCAGTATCTCAGAGGCATATTCATTACTGTTAGCACCGCTCACATACGTCGTGCCCGAGCACTACTGAAGGGAAACCGCAAGTGTGAACTGCCCATGTTTAAGGGGTCGTAATCAGGATCACTCCTGGCCTAATGAGGAAAAGTAGTCCTAGAACACGTGGAAGAGATGTCGTGAATTGTTTATCTTGTCTACGTTTGGAGGGCAACAAGAACATATTTACCAAAGATCAACAAAACGACATGAGGCTACAAGAGCATGCAATAAACAGATTGTTGCGTTGTTGAACTGTTGCTCATGCAAGACACTTTTGCCTGTTTATGAAAAGGCGACAACCTTACAGTGTCACTTACAGACGAGGTCAAGGTCAAATTGAAATGAAGCACTCCCAAATTGGTACTGTTTATCATCTGGACAAAAGACACCGAATCCGACCATAATGGTTACATAATTCATTAAGACTGTCAGTAGCAATACCGTCGTTGTTATTGTTGCTGTTGACATTGTTTTGTTGCAAATATGATCGACCATTATATTTCTTAGAGTTACGCCCAGTCCACGTTTACACCCAAGCCACATATCTGATAACCTTGCCATTTCCTGCCTTCTGTTGAAAGATCTCTGAACTGTATTTGCTGAAGGCGACTAATTTCGCCCCATTACAGATATACAGATGGTTCGGATGGTTACATCTGCAGTGTCCATCTCGTGATTCTTTTGTTTAACTCGCACCGATGTCATAATCTACGATTTGCATGTCTACGTGTACATAATGCATGTGCAACCAGTCATCAAGGCCACGCCACTTGTCATTTCACCAACAAGATCTCCCGATATCTCATGGCTGACGTCGCCTCCGAGATTTGGATGCAGAATCAGGGTTGATAATAGAAACTCTTGCGTGTTGGAAGCGCCAATCAGCAGTAGGATGTTCTAAATGACCTAATATCCATTTTTAAAGTGGTAAATATTTCAGAGTGCCGGAGAGACAATACCCGACCAGCAGCACCTGATCAATGGCAAATGGAACATACAAGAAAGCAAATTAAAAGAACAATGAGAGGTCATTAAACATGACAGCCATTGCCTTCTTATCCGATTATGAACCTTTCATCTGTGAAATATGGCACATGAAACTATTCGCAGTCTATATTACTTTGGCAAGTTCAGAAAATGAACCTTTCTTCTGAATTCTGGTATATAGTAAATCACTAAAGAATTACTAAAATAGTTATAAACTTCTATGTACGACATGCAATAATGAAAGAATATTCATTGGTGCATTCATTTATTATATACGTAATTTCATATACGTAAAAAGATCATCTTTTCAGTACCGTAGTCAGTCATGTTCATCTGCTATGAGGAAGGAAATAACTAAAAATGGCCACCAATTTCCCCAGACAATATATGAAGCTTTACGTTATTATGACCATCCACTGAGCACCTCGATCTGTGCAGCGATGGAAATACTCTGCTGGCATTGTATATGCACTTTGGTAAAGCCTGCTCTGCTGTCGCTTATTGATTTTGCTCAGGGAAAAGTTTTGTGGGTTTTTTTTCGGTAAGTTCAGTATTGGCAAATACATTGTGAGTGAGTGTGTTTTCCGAAAGACGAGAGAGAGAATTACCGAGTCTGGTGTATAAGTGATATGGAATGTTTCATCTACGTCAACCTGTAGAATCTATTGTGTCATATACAGTTATAGTGACCAACAGTGACATATATACTGTAACTGTTGTGTTCTATTGTCATATACAGTTATAGTGACCAACAGTGACATATATACTGTATATGTTGTGTTGTATTGTCATATACAGTTATAGTGACCAACAGTGACATATATACTGTATATGTTGTGTTGTATTGTCATATACAGTTATAGTGACCAACAGTGACATATATACTGTATATGTTGTGTTGTATTGTCATATACAGTTATAGTGACCAACAGTGACATATATACTGTATATGTTGTGTTGTATTGTGTCATATACAGTTATAGTGACCAACAGTGACATATATACTGTATATGTTGTGTTGTATTGTCATATACAGTTATAGTGACCAACAGTGACATATATACTGTATATGTTGTGTTGTATTGTCATATACAGTTATAGTGACCAACAGTGACATATATACTGTATATGTTGTTGTATTGTGCCATATACAGTTATAGTGACCAACAGTGACATATATACTGTATATGTTGTGTTGTATTGTGTCATATACAGTTATAGTGACCAACAGTGACATATATACTGTATATGTTGTGTTCTATTGTGTCATATACAGTTATAGTGACCAACAGTGACATATATACTGTATATGTTGTGTTGTATTGTCATATACAGTTATAGTGACCAACAGTGACATATATACTGTATATGTTGTGTTGTATTGTCATATACAGTTAGAGTGACCAACAGTGACATATATACTGTATATGTTGTTGTATTGTGCCATATACAGTTATAGTGACCAACAGTGACATATATACTGTATATGTTGTGTTGTATTGTGTCATATACAGTTATAGTGACCAACAGTGACATATATACTGTATATGTTGTGTTCTATTGTGTCATATACAGTTATAGTGACCAACAGTGACATATATACTGTATATGTTGTGTTGTATTGTCATATACAGTTATAGTGACCAACAGTGACATATATACTGTATATGTTGTGTTGTATTGTCATATACAGTTATAGTGACCAACAGTGACATATATACTGTATATGTTGTTGTATTGTGCCATATACAGTTATAGTGACCAACAGTGACATATATACTGTATATGTTGTGTTGTATTGTCATATACAGTTATAGTGACCAACAGTGACATATATACTGTATATGTTGTGTTGTATTGTGTCATATACAGTTATAGTGACCAACAGTGACATATATACTGTATATGTTGTGTTGTATTGTCATATACAGTTATAGTGACCAACAGTGACATATATACTGTATATGTTGTTGTATTGTGCCATATACAGTTATAGTGACCAACAGTGACATATATACTGTATATGTTGTGTTCTATTGTGCCATATACAGTTATAGTGACCAACAGTGACATATATACTGTATATGTTGTTGTATTGTGTCATATACAGTTATAGTGACCAACAGTGACATATATACTGTATATGTTGTGTTGTATTGTGTCATATACAGTTATAGTGACCAACAGTGACATATATACTGTATATGTTGTGTTGTATTGTGCCATATACAGTTATAGTGACCTGCAGTGACATATATACTGTATATGTTGTGTTGTATTGTGCCATATACAGTTATAGTGACCAACAGTGACATATATACTGTATATGTTGTTGTATTGTGTCATATACAGTTATAGTGACCAACAGTGACATATATACTGTAACTGTTGTGTTGTATTGTGCCATATACAGTTATAGTGACCAACAGTGACATATATACTGTATATGTTGTGTTGTATTGTGTCATATACAGTTATAGTGACCTGCAGTGACATATATACTGTATATGTTGTGTTGTATTGTGTCATATACAGTTATAGTGACCAACAGTGACATATATACTGTATATGTTGTGTTGTATTGTGTCATATACAGTTATAGTGACCAACAGTGACATATATACTGTATATGTTGTGTTGTATTGTGTCATATACAGTTATAGTGACCAACAGTGACATATATACTGTATATGTTGTGTTGTATTGTGCCATATACAGTTATAGTGACCAACAGTGACATATATACTGTATATGTTGTGTTGTATTGTGTCATATACAGTTATAGTGACCAACAGTGACATATATACTGTATATGTTGTGTTGTATTGTGTCATATACAGTTATAGTGACCAACAGTGACATATATACTGTATATGTTGTGTTGTATTGTGTCATATACAGTTATAGTGACCAACAGTGACATATATACTGTATATGTTGTGTTGTATTGTGTCATATACAGTTATAGTGACCAACAGTGACATATATACTGTATATGTTGTGTTGTATTGTGTCATATACAGTTATAGTGACCAACAGTGACATATATACTGTATATGTTGTGTTGTATTGTGTCATATACAGTTATAGTGACCAACAGTGACATATATACTGTATATGTTGTGTTGTATTGTGCCATATACAGTTATAGTGACCAACAGTGACATATATACTGTATATGTTGTGTTGTATTGTGTCATATACAGTTATAGTGACCAACAGTGACATATATACTGTATATGTTGTGTTGTATTGTGTCATATACAGTTATAGTGACCAACAGTGACATATATACTGTAACTGTTGTGTTCTATTGTCATATACAGTTATAATGACCAACAGTGACATATATACTGTATATGTTGTGTTGTATTGTGTCATATACAGTTATAGTGACCAACAGTGACATATATACTGTAACTGTTGTGTTCTATTGTCATATACAGGTATAATGACCAACAGTGACATATATACTGTATATGTTGTGTTGTATTGTGTCATATACAGTTATAGTGACCAACAGTGACATATATACTGTAACTGTTGTGTTCTATTGTCATATACAGGTATAATGACCAACAGTGACATATATACTGTATATGTTGTGTTGTATTGTGTCATATACAGTTATAGTGACCAACAGTGACATATATACTGTAACTGTTGTGTTCTATTGTCATATACAGTTATAATGACCAACAGTGACATATATACTGTATATGTTGTGTTGTATTGTGTCATATACAGTTATAGTGACCAACAGTGACATACATACTGTATATGTTGTGTTGTATTGTGTCATATACAGTTAGTGACCAACAGTGACATATATACTGTAACTGTTGTGTTCTATTGTCATATACAGTTATAATGACCAACAGTGACATATATACTGTATATGTTGTGTTGTATTGTGTCATATACAGTTGTAGTGACCAACAGTCACATACATACTGTATATGTTGTGTTGTATTGTGTCATATACAGTTATAGTGACCTGCAGTGACATACATAATGCATATGTTGTGTTGTATTGTGTGATATGCAGTTATAGTGACCAACAGTGACATATATACTGTATATGTTGTGTTGTATGTGACATACACAGTTATAGCTGCACAATATGCGCTGGCGTAGCGGTCCCTCACACCATGTCTGTGTCACATTATGAGATTTGAACCACAGACATTTTGATCCATGATCAGATGCCTTGTCCCCATGAGGAAGAAGAAGTAAACGCAGTAAACAAGCTTAATCATGTCGTGGTTGCAGTAAACAAGCTGACATGGTAACGATGTCATCTACCGCATGACACATCGCTCTGCTACAAACCCACCTTCGTTAGACAGGGTCAACCTGATGCTGCTACTTTGTTCAACGTTTACCAACTGCGGCTTGAAATCACATACATAATACACATCAATCACTCTATCAAGACTCATCATCAATAACCAAGAATTTATATTCATTTCTGTCCTCGTTGCTAATGTTTATGAACACTTGACATTTTGTATTTCTTTAACTCAGATGGTAATATATATAGTCGTGCTTTACTCTTATAGCTCATTCCATTTCAGTCTATAGATTTCAGACTGTTCTTGATGTAGCTGTCGGCCATATTGATCTGTTTCGTGCAGCCTATCATCACTGTCACCTTTTTAATGAAATGAACATCAATAGGGATAGCCCGAAAACTCCGGCCTCGCGATTCCAATGACCTAGTGACATGGAACTCTTAAAAAGGAAACGCACAGGTGTTTTCAGCAGTTCATATCGATATAGTTTGACAGTAATCGTCATCAACACATTTCCTGTGTTTGAATTCACTTAATGATGTCGTGGTTGTTGTGTTTTGCCCGCAAAGGCATCCCAACATGTTTGTAAACGTTTGTCATAAAAAATGAATAGTGCACGCAGAAGAGTATTTCCACGTAATGCACGTGTAATATATCGGAAACACGAGTTAAGACATCAACCACATCAGTCATTTCATTACAAGGTTTGCGACGTAAATGATGATAAAAAATGCCAAGATCCAGTTCTAGTGACTGAAATATCACCACTGGGCCTTGGAAGGAGGGGAGCCCTAGTCTGCTGTTGCAACACCACCTAAGATCATCCCAAATGGGGAGGACCAAGAGTGGCCACTCCTGCTCAGGGCCGATTCATCAGAGTGTTTGACCAACCTCACCGATTCACTACAGCAACGGAAAAATGCAGGACAGGTGCGCTGTGATATTTGGAGTTATGTAAGGAAGGATTGTCCTCAAGGACATGATGTAGGAGATGTAAAACGGGAACTAAAGACAACAATTATCGTTCATATTGTTTTAAACGACCATTTGTTGGTTGAACATTTTGAGAAAAACATTGATTGTAAATCTAATTTGTTTGCTACTCAAATTGGAACAATAATTTGTTGAACCAAAGGTTTCTTGTCCGTGCGCTTTCTTTGCACACGTTCACGTGCAGCACTTGGCAAATGTCGCGGAATATAAACAAAAAAAACTACCTCCAGCCACTAATTGTTTGCAATTTTCTCCAGTGTGACGTGGAAGGAAATATCAAATTAGGACTCTTATTTCCATTCTCGCACTTAAAATACTCGAAGTCAGGATTCATCAAACGTAATTGGGTTGTACATTTCACAGGGAGGGACAGAAGCAATCTGCATTTAAACGGTGCCAGTGTGTCAAGAAAATTCCCGCAGTGTTCTGTTGTTAGGACATGAAATGATTGAAATTGACAACGTGAGTGATACCCTCAGACTGAAATGTGTTTCGACTTGAAATGTAGCACGTTTTATGTGACAGCGATGTAAAACCGCTTAGCAATGCCCTCGGTAAGAGCCTGTCGCTACAAACCGTCGATTTCAAAGATGTATTTTCAGGATCGCTTTCACCAGATTACACAGTCCAATTATACCACGAACGCTTGATCACTTGTGTCAGATGTGTACGTGTTTTGCCGTTATATAAATGATCGATCTCGAAAATCCATCCAAGTCAACATGTAAATGACAGGTTGGCGATACAGTAGGGCCACCGTAACATGGTCAGGGCTGTTTAATTCCTATGCCTCCGATATCACCATACATGTATACAGTTTCCCTGGTCAGAACGTTAGGCTTGTTACAACCATTACTACCAGTTCAAGATCTCACGGTTCCCCAGTGCGTAGATAGATGCCCATGCTGTTGGTCACTGAATTATCTGGTGCAGAGTCGACCAGACAATCCACTTATCAACAGCATAGCATCGAACTACTCAGTTGGGAACCGAAGACGTCTGTAAACCAAGTCAGCCAGCCTGACCACCCACGATCCCGTTAGTCGCCTCTTACGACAAGCACGGTTACGTTGTATGGGTTACTGAGGATCTTCACGGGTTAATGTTGAGATGTGTGTTACAATGGATCAGCTGGCTGATTGTTGTTGGCTAGGAAGCTATTCGCTCATTCCGGTATAATGACTGAACTCATATTTTGTTGAACGTCGGTAGTTGAGCAACAGTGTTAGTCACACGGTTCTTTTCTTGTCAGAACAAATTGAAATCAATCCCCTAGAACACATGTAATGCAGGTACGAATAGAAATATTTGTTTTAGATGAAATATATTAACGCAGAGCTGTAGTTGTTGTTCGCCTGCAGGTGTTCACTTCCTAACTGTGTGGTGATACCAGCACCATTCGCTGAAGCTGTGCACCAAAATATACAACACAAAGCAGCTACACATGCCCGCTCATAACCCTAAACAGATGAAGGTAAATGTTGCTTTATGGCCGACCAGAGTGAACCTTTCGAATAATAAATTAAAAGTCATACGTCTTCATCTAACGTCCCGATATAGAGCACGTGCACGTACCCGCGTGCAGATCAGATGATATTTACAGGAGGTATTGAGAAACAGCTAGGCGTAACTAACGTGGAAGTATATCTGGTAAACTCTGGCAACATAAGCGCTACAGTTGTAAGCACAATATTTAGATATTCTCTAATGTTGTATTCCTGTGGCACCAGCAGTGGTTCTTTGCCAGATAGATGTGCTCATATCAACAGTAACATGTCGTGTTCTGCCTCGTGTTTAGCTATGCATGCTGTTTGGGTTGTTGATGATGGTGAAGCAGAGGGAGGTTACCAGATTATGGAGCAACGGTGTCATGTAAATATAAGAAATATTAAAAAGTCAGTCTGTCATTGGTCGTGATGACCTGGGCCGGGTTTATGACCCCAGTGTTCGAGATAAGAGCGCCAAGCTGGTCGGACATCGGCCACAATCGCCAGTTGTTTTGTGATATATTACAACCAGCCTTTGATCGGCGGCGGAGGGCTGAGAACTGCGCTTTAGGAAAATAATATTTATCGGAATTATATCAAAAACGTATATTTCACTTTGGGGAACTGCCATTTGGAAACCTTCATTCATAAACAATTTCGTTTTCCTTTTAAGTTTATTGTATACGTTTGGAACCCAAATAATATTTGGAAGCATGTAGTGAAGAAAACAGCTACTTTCGTGATAGTGAGATATTACACTGCCATTTCCAATGTACCACTCATCACTCGGGGATACGAAGTGCAACTAAGAAGCAACGACAAAAGATATAATCACAAAAGCCTCTCCACGTCCAGAGGAAATCTCTGCTAAGAGCAGTGTTGAAAAGTCGACATTAGCTGAAGTTTTTATCACAATGACTATTGATGTAAAATGTCTTTTCCACGGCAACACCAGCAATCTGTTTATTTTTCAGATTTGTTTTGTATATATTACCTACACGTCATTAGTTACACGGTTGTTTGTTCAGGTTCAAAGGGCATCAAACCATTTTCATCCTTGTTTGTCACTGTTCCTTTCAGCCCAGTGTTACGAGTGTGTATTTTCTGTATATTTATGTTATTAATTCGATAATAATTATTATTAGGTAACAACATTTAGTGTTTTGAATAGTCAAAATTATGGGTCACATTTCATTTTAATAGCTGGTCAACACTTTTAGCATTCTGGCATTCCGGAATTTATCTGTTCCAAGTTTTCGATGTTTACTTCCGTGAGACTGTTTCGAGACCATTCTACAGTGTTGACGATGTTCGTTTGTACGAAAGCCTAGTGCTGCCACTTTTGTAGCACAAAATATTTTTTCAAAGACAATTCTCGTTACTTCAAATATTTACTCGTTGCTTCGAGTATTTTTTCGTTATTTCAATAATTTTCTCGTAACTTCGAGTATTTTCTCGTTATTTCAAATATTTTTTTCATTGCTTCGATTAATTTCTCGTTACTTCGAGAATTTTCAGTCAAAAACTTGAAATTTCGAGTATTTTCTCGTTACTTCAAGTTTCAGTCAAAAACTTGAAATTTCGAGTATTTACTCGTTGCTTCAAGTTTCTTTCAAAAACTTGAAATTTCGAGTATGTTCTCGTTACTTCAAGTTTCTTTCAAAAACTTGAAATTTCGAATATTTTCTCGTTGCTTCAAGTTTCTTTCAAAAACTTGAAATTTCGAATATTTTCTCGTTGCTTCAAGTTTCTTTCAAAAACTTGAAATTTCGAGTATTTTCTCGTTGCTTCAAGTTTCAGTCAAAAACTTGAAATTTCGAATATTTACTCGTTGCTTCAAGTTTCAGTCAAAAACTTGAAATTTCGAATATTTATTCGTTGCTTCAAGTTTCAGTCAAAAACTTGAAATTTCGAATATTTACTCGTTGCTTCAAGTTTCTTCTAAAAACTTGAAATTTCGAGTATTTTCTCGTTGCTTCAAGTTTCAGTCAAAAACTTGAAATTTCGAGTATTTTCTCGTTGCTTCAAGTTTCTTTCAAAAACTTGAAATTTCGAATATTTTCTCGTTGCTTCAAGTTTCTTTCAAAAACTTGAAATTTCGAATATTTTCTCGTTGCTTCAAGTTTCTTTCAAAAACTTGAAATTTCGAATATTTTCTCGTTGCTTCAAGTTTCTTTCAAAAACTTGAAATTTCGAATATTTATTCGTTGCTTCAAGTTTCAGTCAAAAACTTGAAATTTCGAATATTTACTCGTTGCTTCAAGTTTCTTCTAAAAACTTGAAATTTCGAGTATTTTCTCGTTGCTTCAAGTTTCAGTCAAAAACTTGAAATTTCGAATATTTTCTCGTTGCTTCGATTTTATTGTCCTTAATTTCTAAGTTTGATGAAGCTAGCATGTATATTTTAGGAGATCTACCCCGATCAAGATGACATCCTCAGTCACACACACCCTACAATCTACACCCTACACCACCCGAGTTTCAGTGGTCATAAAACAAACTTTCAGTTCAATAGGGAGGATGCGCACCCTTGCAACCGCGGTATCTTCCCATAAAGCAGACCTCACAAAAGACAGACCGCTTAAAACAACACACTTTAGGGTTGTTTGCATAAGGCTTAATTAAGCTGATAATAATAATATGTGCCCAGATATGGAAACTATACTTTGTTTTAATTCATGTAATGAATTATGATTTTTATATTAAAACTTTTTATATTAAAAGTGCTTGAGAGCATTCTCAGCTTCTCAAGCAACTCAGTTCTCGACTACTTTTCACTCTAATTACAAGTAAACTAAGAAAGATGGAAATGTGTTGTTACTATACTCTGTAGTGACTGGTAGAAGAACAAACAGAATTTGATATCATTTGAAAAGGCATAGTGTGTCATATATTTGGATAATTTGAGAGTGAGTGGTTGATAATCACATTTCATGAGAAAAATACATGTACAGGTAGAGGGATTCACACTGAAATATTTTGTTGAAAATGATACTCGTTGTTGTTCGACAAGTGGTGGGCATATTAGTAAAACATGGAATTCGTCACATATGGCTTGTTTACAAAGATTACAAAGTCGGCTTTCTTTCAAACCATTCAGACAGCGCCCTGTTTCCATTAGTAACCTATGATTTGGTGTCCTAAATTTTCTCAGTGAAATTCTACTTTGTAAGGTTAATTTAAAATAAGGTTCTGGAATAACTTCAAGTTCATACATTGTGACATGAAATCCTTTTGATGACTGAGTATTGCTTGAATTCCAAGATTGAACAGACTATATACTATGTACTGACTCCAAGTGAACTCATTAATGGAATAGGGGTGGAGAGCAATTTATCTTACAGGAGGTCTGTCATTTTGGAGTGAACCGCAAATAAGACTTAACTGTGAAATGATACCATATATTTGATAACTTTGAGGATTTGACTGAAGTCAATTTGCTCAAAAAGCATATCATTTTGGTATGAATATCAGTACGAATTGGTTTGCTTCCAGTCTCCACATACAACATGTGGCGAAGCAGTTTTCTTGAAAATATTTAATGAACAATTTCAATAACACTTAGAGTTTCATATGGCCAGAGGTCGTATAACCATTTCTAAACCTAATGTTGTCTTTTTCATCAGGACACATACCACAATTTTCAACGACACAGCTTAATTAAGCCTTGTGCAACCAACTATAAAATGTGTTGTTTTAAGTGGTCTGTCCTTTGGGGGGTCGATACCGTCCCAAGCATATTTCCTAAACTATTCATGATAACTTCATCAGACTAGGAACACGTATCAAGCATGATAGATAGGTTTGCCATTTGGGGTTTAAACCCAGATATGAACCTTTTGCGGTTTCCTCCCAAATGTGACTTAGGCTGTGGATATGAGGGTGTCATGTCGTTCGGAGAAGATTTCCTTAAACTACACATGCTAGCTTCATGAAATTTGGCACACGTACCAAGCATGATCCATAGATGTGCCATTTGATGGTTATACTCAGATATGAATTTTATTTTTTTTTGCTGTATCCATGGACTGTGACTATGAGGATGTCATCTTGCTCGGGGCAGATCTAAAATATACATGCTACCTCCATTAAACTTAGAAATTAAGAAAAAGGAATCGAAGCAACGAGTAAATATTCGAAATTTCAAGTTTTTGACTGAAACTTGAAGCAACGAGAAAATACTCGAAATTTCAAGTTTTTAAAATAAACTTGAAGCAACGAGTACATATTCGAAATTTCAAGTTTTTGAAAGAAACTTGAAGCAACGAGAAAATACTCGAAATTTCAAGTTTTTGACTGAAACTTGAAGCAACGAGAAAATACTCGAAATTTCAAGTTTTTGACTGAAACTTGAAGCAACGAGTAAATATTCGAAATTTCAAGTTTTTGACTGAAACTTGAAGCAACGAGAAAATACTCGAAATTTCAAGTTTTTGAAAGAAACTTGAAGCAACGAGAAAATACTCGAAATTTCAAGTTTTTGACTGAAACTTGAAGCAACGAGAAAATACTCGAAATTTCAAGTTTTTAGAAGAAACTTGAAGCAACGAGTAAATATTCGAAATTTCAAGTTTTTGACTGAAACTTGAAGCAACGAATAAATATTCGAAATTTCAAGTTTTTGACTGAAACTTGAAGCAACGAGTAAATATTCGAAATTTCAAGTTTTTGACTGAAACTTGAAGCAACGAGAAAATACTCGAAATTTCAAGTTTTTGAAAGAAACTTGAAGCAACGAGAAAATATTCGAAATTTCAAGTTTTTGAAAGAAACTTGAAGCAACGAGAAAATACTCGAAATTTCAAGTTTTTAGAAGAAACTTCAAGCAACGAGTAAATATTCGAAATTTCAAGTTTTTGACTGAAACTTGAAGCAACGAATAAATATTCGAAATTTCAAGTTTTTGACTGAAACTTGAAGCAACGAGTAAATATTCGAAATTTCAAGTTTTTGAAAGAAACTTGAAGCAACGAGAAAATATTCGAAATTTCAAGTTTTTGAAAGAAACTTGAAGCAACGAGTAAATATTCGAAATTTCAAGTTTTTGACTGAAACTTGAAGCAACGAGAAAATACTCGAAATTTCAAGTTTTTGAAAGAAACTTGAAGCAACGAGAAAATACTCGAAATTTCAAGTTTTTGACTGAAACTTGAAGCAACGAGAAAATACTCGAAATTTCAAGTTTTTGACTGAAACTTGAAGCAACGAGAAAATACTCGAAATTTCAAGTTTTTGAAAGAAACTTGAAGCAACGAGAAAATACTCGAAATTTCAAGTTTTTGAAAGAAACTTGAAGTAACGAGAAAATTCTCGAAGTAACGAGAAATTAATCGAAGCAACGAAAAAAAAAATTGAAATAACGAGAAAATACTCGAAATTTCAAGTTTTTGAAAGAAACTTGAAGTAACGAGAAAATTCTCGAAGTAACGAGAAATTAATCGAAGCAACGAAAAAATATTTGAAATAACGAGAAAATACTCGAAGTTACGAGAAAATTATTGAAATAACGAGAAAATACTCGAAGCAACGAGTAAATAATTGAAGTAACGAGAATTGTCTTTGAAAAAATATTTTGTGCTACAAAAGTGGCAGCATTAGGCTTTCGTACGTTTGTGCCCGAACTTTCGCGAAATGACTTTGTAAATATATATAAAGGCTGGTTGCCGTGCGGAGGGTGACACTCACACTCATATTCATTTGCATCTCTGCCACACTTGAAATCCTGTCAATGAATGAATCTGCATTATCTGCTGTCGCACCGATCGCTGTGTTTACATTGTGCCATAGTTGATTCTCTCTCACCAAGACTTTGTATTTTGTGACCCACTGACTTAGATTTTGTACCTGAAATCAGCATTGTGTTAATTTGACTTGTGACTCTGTATACCTTGCTCTCGTCGTATAACAATAGAGAATTTGAAAGTAAACAACTTGTCTTTGTTCTGTTTTGCTGGTTTACAAGGGGATTTCTTAAATTGTTGTTACGGTAAATTCTTAACCGTAACACCAGTCTCTTATTAAATGAAGAGGGAATTCAAAATTATGCTTAAACCATAAAGGTTGTTCATTGGTCTCTACTTCTACATATTTGTTTACAAACTTTGTTCAATATCTGTCTCATACTTTAGAAATAAAGAATACAATACATAAATTATTAACAAATGTTATTCTCAAATACAATATCAAGCTTCAAAGCTTCAAAAAATGTTTCAATATCAGCCATGGACAACCTTCCCTCTGTATGACTTCTTGTAATTGTGCTCCTCTGTATTTAATCATTTTTGACGTTCCAAATATTTATAGAAAGATCGTTTTAAAAGCGGTCATGAAATATTCAGGTAGTTTGATTAAGCGTCAAAACATGAACTAGAAATTACAGTAGCAATCGATATTAAATGCTTTTTCCTCCACAGTGCCATTAACACAGTCATTTCTACAAGCCTTTTCTGCATATATTACCCATAAGTCATTTGGAGTAAACTTAATTTTCAGTTTTTGAGCTTTTTCCAGAATACCTTTGTCTTATCTACAGTTAACTTAAGCCTCGATATTTTATAGAAAGTATTTAGTCACCAGCAGCATGTATTCTCTACCACCCAGAAATAATCATGTATCATCAATCATGTATCAACATTCTTCCTTCCCAAATAAGAAATCACATTCAAGAAGGTTTTGCCCCGTGAAGGTTCGGGGTAGAATAGGCCTTCAGCAACCCATGCTTGCCATAAAAGTCGACTATGCTGACTTGGTTGACACGTGTCATCGGTTCCCAATTACCCAGATCGATGGCCATGCTGTTGATCACTGCATTGTCTGTCTGCATTTACAGACCGCCGCCATATAGTTGGAATATTGCTGTGTGCTAAAACTAAACCTACTCACTCACTCAAGAAGGTTCTTCACAGCTGCTATGACACCAAGCTTTCTCATTGTTTAGGATGAGGTGTATGGTCTGAGGCAGATCTGGTGAATGCTCGTAGAAAGCATCTACGGTTTGTCTTCACGGAACTCCACATATTTGGTCAGCTTTCCCGTGTTGTGCAGTCCACATTCCACCCATTAAGTATGCTCCGTTTAATTCTTTCACAATTTCGGATGATAGTTCACCTTGATAGCACTCTTGGCTTCCCGGAACACGAACCTGGTTGTGTAAAATTCTACCACAGTGACTATTTGTTCGTGCTTCCTCAATAATCGTTTCAAGAACCCTTTTGGATCAGATTCAAACATAGCTACAGATATTTTGTTCCCGCTTGGTAAGATGTTAGGACCCTCGGTGCCAACACTAGTTCATACTTCAGTGCAAGAGTATCTGCTCTGCGACCAACGTCTTCATGGTTGTACAGGAAAGGGCTTCCATCTCTTGTGTTCGAGTGATGGATAGGCCATGGTTCTCAGGGCTGTTGAATACTGCACAGACGTTAATTCGTTTTACTGGCTTTTGACAGGTGACTTATCAGTTACAGTTTCACGTTGCTAGTTTCACGAAGGTACACCTCGGTGACATCATGCCATGTCCACAGACAATTATTTCCCTTTTGTGTATTCTGTGAGAGACTCAAATCCTTTCTAGCAAACCATATCAAAATGCTACAATGTAGTCTTGACAAAGTTTTAATGTTATTCCGCTAACAGAACTGTTGTAAACGACCATGGATTTACGGCTCGAAGAAGCATTACACAACTAAAACTTTCACAGCAGAGAAATCAATGAACAAATGGGTTTATTTCCCTTCCTTAATCCTCTGAAAGCACTTTATCATTAGTTTCACGGCCCTCTAACTGCAGGATTGTGCATGTGATGTATGCCATTGAATGTCTTCCTTAATTTAAAACAATTCACGAACTGCACAATAAAACACCGGACATGCAGTTTCTGCGTTTTATTAGAAAATCACAAGCCGAGACTTAATTACGCTATTTTCCGGCATTTTCCATTAAGCTGATTGGGAATGAAAATTAATATCTAAGAGAAACATGTTTCTCAGCTGTAAGTGCATCAACAGAAAGATTGATATCTCCCTCTTCCGTCAAAACACTTCATGTAGCAGCATACACTATCTTCCCGCGTTATACCTACAGGCTCGAACCTGGTCTTCGTCATCACCATATGGCAATTTCAGCGCCCTCCTCTGCAATTTATTTACATAGCCGATTCGTTAATCGCCAGCTTGCTATGTAAAATACCAATGTAAAGTGCAACAAAATTGTTTACATCTTTGGCTCCACATCGTTCATAATATTGCCTGAAACAAAGGTTATTAGATAAGCGTATAATAGTTGAGATTTGGAAGATGACATCATTTAGGTGATTGCTTTCAGCTTTATAACGTTTTAAGAAAGTTTGTAATTATTTGGAAAAAAATCAAGTTCCAACTGTGTCCACTTTCAGTTTCCTGCATATCTGCTTCCCCTACATGTTACCTAGTTTTTATTTCTTGTCAGATTTACGCAGATTCTTCTTTGTCTTTTCGGCATGAAGAGGCCATAGTTTGTGTATCTTCCGTAGTTGTGCCACCTTTCTACCTCTTGGCACACCTCGAAAATCATTTAATTCATCGTCGTTTGTTTCTTTATATGTTTATCACTGTAGTCAATACAAGGACAGGTCCCAGGATCATTGATTCACATCGTTGCGAAAAAAGCCATTGTTTTCTTGGCGTGAAACATTTACATTCGGAGCGAGATGTAGAAATCCACAAGTATGCCTGTATAGTCTATCGAGTTTGCGCCAGCTAGTCTAAAGATTGACATCATGACCATTGATCAAAGGAAATGAGATACACAGCTGTAAACCATGTCACCGATCCTCACAGTCCCATCCACCGAGACACCTAGTCCGGCCAGACTGGACCGCTGGGGACCACTGTCCGGGCCCAGGACACACGTGCGTGTGGACATTCCGTTCCGGGATTGCTTTCCAGTAGTTTCTTTCTTGTAATCTACCCTTGAAAATCGGGCTGGAACTAGTCTTCAGCAGCCCCTGATTGGTCATGCCTGTCATCGTATCCCAAGTGCGCAGATAGACGCTCATGATATCACCCACTAAAGTGTCTAGACCAGACTAGCGATGTACAGAACGTCGTGGTTTACATGCAATATGTCGGTGGCGTTAAACTACAAACAAACTAACAGTCTATGATGGGTTGTATTTTCATTGCCATCCCATGACCATACTGGCTTGATGCGGAAAATTAAGGTGCATGTGTCATTGCGCTCTATATACGTTCGCATTAGTTTTCATCAAAACACACATCCATAGAAGACGGCTGTCGTTAATTGAAGATGAAGCCTTGCGGGTATAAATCATGCTCCCAACCGTATGTTTGCCTATCACATGACGGTGCCCATTGCAAATCATCACCAGAGACGTAATTCTATCTGTTTGATTATGTCTGAAACTATATACGCTTTCACGATAGAATAAATATTATTTAGAATGTAAATTCGTGTAATATGGAAATCATAATCGCCATGTGAAAGTGCAAATAAAACCTTTAAAAAACATACTGCGTGTCATTTCTTGCTGTTTTGTTCTTTATCCTTGTGATAGTTTTGACAGATCCGCATGTCTTCAAATATTTGCTTTAGATCAGCCTTTGCGGGAATTCTATTAAAGTCAACATACTGACCAAGTGAGCAGACGACAGGGGACGCCATTTTGATTGCAAGATCAAATCCAGAAATGGAGAACAATTCCAGTAATGAACCGGTTGTGCCCATGGTGATTGTAGGACTTGAAGTGATTGGAATGGAGCTGGCAAGAGTAGGAGTCATTTTGGTGTAATTTAGAGAGTCGTTGATGGGCTCGAATACATTCTGTCGTTTTTATCACCTCCTGTTTTCACCGTTATAAGGTACCCCACTGAGCGTGAAAGGTTGCGACAATAACTACATTTGCGTGCATACATGTGTGTGGGTGGTTTTGGCGAATCAGTGGTGTGTTTTTATATGCGTATGAATACACTCGTTATCAGAACCCTACCTGTAACGCTATTTGCTGTCGTTGTCGATGGACTGAGGCAGTTTGAATGTTGGATCTAAAAGACCTTATCACAAACAATACCTGTGGTTATTTTGATTACTGTGCTTCTTCCCTGACATTCCATGACATGGACCAAGGCCTTCATTGCGGAATGGCACGTGTGGTCACAAATGGATTAGTGCCATGATGTCGATGACCACTGACGTCACCGGGCACCATGGTGGCCTTAACGATTACGGAAAGACGTGGTGATGAACGCTGCAAGACAGAAGCATAGTGACTTCTCTGCTGCGGAGCGACACGAGTACGCACAAAGAAAGACAACGGAGCAGCTTCTAACCTCCTCCTCAAAAGTTGGAACACGCAGAAAACACAACGTGATTCATTTCTTTCCATACTACTCACAGTTTGATAAGGATCACTGAAAGTTTGATGAACATGTGCAAGCAGTTTTTGCTCCTGTCGTTGCAAAAGGACACATTGTTGAAAGGGCACGTAGGCATTACATGAGCATACAGCCGTACTTTTCTTTACTTCATTAGAGGGGTACACAAAGTCCGTGGTCTACACTACCAGCAGTCAAACAGTGGCTGAGGCTTGTTAGGGGTGCTGACTTTGTGTGCTGGAGATTAGGTGCCCGACCCTGTGGGTGTGGGTTCGAATCCCGGATGGGACTCAATCAAATAAAAGTGCTAGAATGTGTACGTTACTGAGACAGTGTAATCCCAAATATAACCTATGTTACTCACTTTTCCTGCTTTGGTGTAAAGGTCATGTTGTCAGCTCATACGTGTGTGTGGATTGTTGATGAAGCTTTTGACATTTCGACACGTTTGTCATTGCATTTAACGCTCATAATACCTCCTCGGCGTCAAAGACGTCTTTTGCTGTCAGTGCTATTGTGGAGATGCATTGGTATGTTTGAATCAGGCTTCTCACAACGTAACGTTGCGAATGCCATCAATGTTTTGGTACGGCAGCACACCGCATTTGAGGAGGTCGTCAAAGGTCGACTACAAAACGACATCGTCCTTTCTGGACAGCCACGAGCCTCTCAAATGACATGCCAAACGCCTCGGGCGTCAGCGTAGCGACCCAGACAATACGGAATCGTCTTCATGCAGCTGGTCCCAACTCCAGGAGGCCATGTGTTCCCATTCCGCTGACCGTAGGTCAAATGCGGGGACATTTGATTTGGGCTTATGATTATGTCAAATGGATACATAACGACTATGGACTAGTTCTCTTTACTGATTTGTCACGGTATAGTATGGACTTTACCACCAGAAGGGAAAAGGCGTGGAGAAGAGAAGGGGTAAGGCGTAACGATGCTAACAGTAACGAACAGGACCGTTATGGAGAGGGATCCCTCATGGTCTGAAGAGGAATCAGAAGAAACTGAAAAACTGATTTTCAAGTCCTGGGGCACGATGACAGGCATCAGGAACAGGGATGAAAAGATTTATATGCACGCTGGTGCAGTTGGTTCAGAGGTCATCTTGATGGACGATAACACCCGTCGTCATGGTTCTAGGGTGGTGGACCAGTTCCGGAAAGAGGAAACAACTGCTCGTATTAAATGGCCCGCTCATTCATTGGACCAAAACCTTAATAAACACGTGTGGGTCATGCTGCATTTTGCCATTTCCGGATGTCAGGCGATTCCAGAGACTCAGAGAACTCGGAAATACCCTGGTCGAGGAATGGAATTACCTATCAGTGACCAGCACTGGGTTCTTATTGACATCATGAACCGTCGATGCCAAACTGCTGTGTGTGCTGGTGTATGTAGGTGGGTGGGTGATGCATGTAGAAGCAATTAGCATGGTTGCACTCCGTCTAAAGACAAGAAATGGCGTCTGTCTGTAAATATCTTCACCAAGGTTTTAAGTACATAACATATCAAACATGCCTGTTATGATAACAACTAGATCACACTACCCAGTGTCAGAAGCATGTATATGGCAAGCGTCCCTCCCTAAATATCATGGTGTGCGGACTGCCCGTACTGCCGTCAAAGAGGTCGCATTTCTCTATGATGAGAATACGCCAGTAGCTTGTAACCGACGGCTGGTTTGTACTGACTGTGACCCATGGTTTGCCATCTCTATATCCGTGCATCCTACCACTGTAGCTTGAAGGAGAAATACTGAGGCGTCACCCATGACGGCCATGTTGAAAATGACGCTAGAATTACTCCACCTGCAATCTGAATGAAGCGTTCGCTATGAGTGGCAGCACTTTTATCACACGTATACATGACAGCTAGGAATACGGATTATATTCTCCTTGATCTTAAATCTGAAGACAAGAAAAATTCCTATCTGGGCAAACATGACAGACGTCTTTCAGCGTCTGTGTAGTCATTTTCAATTAAGGAAGTGTGTGTTGTCGACGTGCGTCACGCGTTATTTCCACTGAACCTGGTATCGACTGACAACAAGGACTGATCAAGGAGAAGGGTTCGTGCCTGCAATAGGACTTACTGCCACCGCTTCCAGAAGAGCACTTGTGTCTGATTGTCTGGCGACCAACACTGAAAATACTTTGGCTCTGTTCAGCAAAGCGTTCTCGGTATTCTATTGCAAATAATTAATGTGAGTGAGTGTGTAAGTTTTAGGAGGTAGTCCTTCACGGAAACACATAAATTTACGACCGTGGGACAGACGAACAAATGATTGATAGAATGAGTAATCATCCACGCCGTAGGATAGGATGTGATATTGTCTGCGTCAAGGCATACAGATCTACATTTCTGACTCCTGCCACTGCTACAACGTTGCCAACCAGGACGTTTACCTCTACAACTACTGCTACGAGGGTAGCACAATGGTTTCACTGCGTCTCGTTCCTGTAATACACAAGCATCTACTATTGACTAATATCGCCGTCGCGCTATAGCTGGAATGTTGCTAAATGTGGCGTAAAACTAAACTCACTCACTAATAGATTTATACGATGAACTTTCCCGTAATGATGCAGGCGCGATGTGGCTCATGGGAAGTCATGGGCACGTAATTGGCAGAGTGATCTCATTGTGCGATCATTGATGAACGGAAAAGCAATGCGGTTTACTGATGATCTGAGTAGAATCTTCATTAATACCACAATCTCGTTTCCTTGAGGTGAAAACCAATTAGTGAAGTGGCCATACAGCCGACATTTGAGCCAGGGGGGGAGAGCATAACGGCACCCCCAAGCATGGGGTTGTTTCTCCCTAATATTTCATGTTTATTACCTGGTGCAAAGATATTTGACATTTTCAGCATCAATCATCATTTGCTTTCCCACAGCATTTTCAAAGAAGTAAATCATGGGCACGGCTCGTATTGTTCATATTCCTGCTGACATAAAATATTTACAGGATGTTCGTCCTGCTAGTCCAGCAGAAATAAACAAAGTGGATATCCCATATTCCTGTTGAAAGTTGGGGAATGCACGTTCGTTCTGATAAGGTCGAAGGGACGTTTTAAGTGGAAGCCCTTCCCTTCTGTTCAGTGGATTTAGGGTATGCACAGTTCTTTTTTTCTCTTACTATAGGGAACTGGAGGATGCACACCCTTTCTGGAGTTGCACGATTTCGCATCTTTTGAACTGCAGTGTAATTATTGATGCATCCTCACGCAAACCAGTTTTTCCCGTCTTCCCACTTTCCTCAAAATCAGCAGTTTACTCAGATAAGCTTATCAGCCAAGATCTGCCATGGCGACCTAGTGGGTATTGAATCGAAGTAAAATTTCTGATCTTAATTACAATGTTTTATTCACGAACGCACTAGATGCCTTTGAAACAATGCCCCGTTCAGTTTACAGCCTGTGTTCAGTTTCCGCGTGCCTCTAGTGTCGGTCTCCATCCAAACTAGGTTGACCTGGCCTGGGAGATATGGGACTAATTCCATGTCATGGCACGGGGGCTCAGGGTAGGCCGGTAATGATGTGACAAACACCCCCGGGATCACAGTCCCGGGGCCACAGGACCACAGGGCCATGCTCCATGCTGCTATCGGAGGGAGACCAGCACTGTGGTGTGTGCAGTGACTATTAATTAACTTATTTCGCCAAATGAAACCACCAACGTTTCCACGTCTTTGTAATAGGTGACACGCTGTCGTAATTTGCATGTTGCAGCGGTATTAGACCGCTGACCTAGTAGTGTGTGGTTGGTTGGTTATTTAACCCCCCACTCAGCAATATTCCAGCTATATGGCGGCAGCATGTGACTAAGCCAGCCCGGACCAGACACTGCCACAATCAACATCATCAGCATCGATGTACGTAACTGGGATAAGACGAAAAGTGTCAACCCAGTACCCAGCTCCTCGCTCCTTACAAGCACTGGTTGCTAAAGACCAATTGTAAGTGAACCATAGTAGTGATCTCTTTGTAGAGGCTGGCGAATCAGATATGGGCAAGATGCAAGCACTTGCTTGACAACAATACAAGAATTGAAGCGTCGCATCTCCCGATTAGAGAAGTTGTTCATGCATAAAGTTTTCTCCTTACATAATATAATGATGTTAATAACGGAGATAACTTTACGGATAACAACTTTTTGTTTAAAACATTATTATTCACTTTGACAATGGATAACAGAATGAGAATTTTATCAGCAAACTGTAGGGGACTAGCCGACAAGCGAAAGGGAAGAGAGATCATGAAGATCTGGAGGAACAGTAAAGCATCAGCTGTATGTCTGCAGGATAGCCATGCTTCTGAGAAGGATGAAAATACTATGAGAAATGTATGGGGCTTAAACTGTGTTATAGCTCCTTTTCTGTCAAACTTCTAGAGGTGTTGCAATATTGTTTAATAACGACCGGGCAATTGATGTACATATATGCAAAAAAAATGAGAATGGTAATGTTATTGTGGTTGATATTAGCATTGCTTGTATCAGGCTAACCTTAGCCACTGTTTACGGTCCAAATAAACACGAACCAAGCTTTTAAAGAAATGTAGTTCATCAAATTGATGCAGTTGACAATGAATCTGTCGTTCTTTGTGGCGACTGGAATATTGTACTTGACCCAATCTTGAAAATTATAAACACATTAATAACAACGATGCTAGAAATATAGTTTTAGAGAAAATTGATCAGTTCAAAGTGATATATATCAGGCGTGATCTAAATAATAATACGAGGAAATACACCTGGTGGAAAAGAAATCCTAGATAGCAAGTCAGACTAGACTTCTTGCTGGTCTCCCAGGACGTAGGTAATATCACTATAGATGCTGAAATTCTTCCTGGATACAAATCTGACCATTCAACTATAACACTTACTTTTGCGAATAATAATAATAATACAAGAGGAAAAGGTTACAGGAAATTTAACACCTCACTCATTCGAGATAAAGAATATATCAATACACTGTAGTTAAGACCGAGCTAGAATTAACTAAACAGGAATATGTTCTTAGCAATTGCACTGAAGAAATGAAGAATGTGGGCGATACTGATATAGTTCTAAGTATTGACGACTGTCTTTTTCTAGAATCTTTGTTGATGAATATTAGAGGTAAATCAATTTCCTACCGTACCTCTTAAAGAAACAGAAAAAAGACATAACAAAACATTTGAAAGTTAAAATGATTGATATTGAAGATACTATTCGTAGTAAATTCCAAAACATTAATGTCTTGGAATGTCATTAATGTAAAACAAAAAACTCTCTAGTCAGAGCTATCTAGACATAAGCTAGAACTTGAGAAAATTAAGGAAGAACAGATCAAAGGTATTCAGATCAGAAATAGAATAGTATGGCAGAAGAAGGGGGAAAACCACAAAATATTTCTGTAATCTTGAAAATAGAAATTTTATCAGTAAATCAATGACCTGTCTTCTATCGGATGAAGGAGAGTTAATCAGTGATGAAAAGACATTTTGGCTAGGCAAAGGCATTTTTATCAAGAAGTATATGCCGGAAACGATAACAAGATAGACCACAATGTAGTTCTATCTAAGTCTTCCAGCAACCTTGACAGAAAAAATTTTAAAAAAACATTAATAACAGTGAAATACTGAAATGAAAAACGACAAAGGTCCTGGTATCGATGGATATCCAAAAGATTTTTTAAATTTTCTAGAATGATTTGGGAAAATGGATTCTCCGTTTTACGCATCAAACATTCAAAAATAGCTATCTAACTTTAATTATGAATAGGGGATAATAGCCTGTATAAGCAAGGAAACGATAAGAAACTGCTCAAAACTTGGCTCCCTATGCCTCTCCTAAACTCTGTGTATACATTGATTAGTGCTTGTATTACTAATAGACTGAAATGTACTCTACGCTACTTAATGCAGGAAAACCAGACTGATTTCATTCCACGTACGTGCATTAGCGAAAATATTAGACTTCTGTACGATATCATTTTTGAGACAAGAAAACAAAATATCAAAGGACTCTTGCTATTAATTGATCTTGAAAAGGCCTTCGATGCCGTTTCAAAAGCATTTATTTACGCTGTCATGAAGAATTTTGGATTTGGCACAAACATACTAAAATGGATCACACTTTTGACAAATAATGCGACTTCATGTGTCATTCAAAACGGCCACCTATCCGACTTCTTCCCTACCCAATTTCACCGTACCTATTTCTCTTTGCTGATGAAATTCTGGGCTTTATGATTCGTGAGAACAGAGATTCAATGGCATTGTGCTGAATTTTAAGGGATATAAATTAGGTCAATACGCAGACGACACTCAACTTTTCTTGGATGGCACTGATACTAGTCTCAAGGCTGCTATAGACACGCTGTCTCTTTTTTATAGAATTTCAGGATTGAAAATTAATGTGGAAAAAACTAAAGAAATATGACTAGGGGATGTGGTCAACAGTAAGGATAACAGCTGCAGGGAATACACGTTAGACTGGGCTTCTGATAATTCTGAGGTTTGGGGCATAGTCTTGAATGCCAATCGGAAGGATTTATAGGTCATCAATACTAAAAAAAGACTGACTTTAATATCGAAGATTTTAGGAAATTGGCAAAGAAGGAATTTGACTCGTATGGGGGAAATTATTATTATAAAACTCTAACTCTCTCTTCACTGGTTCATATTTTTACGGCTCTACACAATCCACCAAATACTAGTATGTTTATCAAAGATTTGGAGCAAAGGTTCTTCTCATTTGTATGCAATGGAAAGCCAGATAAAATTAAGAGAGTAACATTTTAAAAAGGACTACAAGGAAGGGGGAATTAGGGTGACAGATATTCACTCCTTTATTGATTCACTTAAAATAGCAGTCCTAAAAATATGTCTATCTAGAGCTTACTGTAACAACCCCTGCAACATTCCTGTCAGATCTTTATTTCAGTTAGGAGCTAACATTGATCAGCTCAAGAAAGTAGATAACCCATATTGGCAAGATGTTTTACAGGCATGAAAGAAATACAGGTCTTACTTCAAAATTAATCCAGGGGATTTTCAGAAAATACTCTATGAACCGCTATGGCTGATCCATCAGTTTGCAAACTCTTCATTTTTCTAATTTATAATTGGTTCAAAATGGGCGTGACCGAGATATATGTCAGTCTGACAGGCTTCTATCATTTAGTGAATTTAAAAGCTAGATTCCCAGTTCAGGATACCTTTTTAGATTATAATAGACAATTGAACAATATTCCCTTGACTTGGAGAACTACAATAAGCAATCATAAATTTGGAAATCAAAATATTGGTATTAAAGAAGCGAGTTTAACGTTGCTTACACCATCCAAAGGTTGTAGAATCTTTTATGATAAGTTGATTAGAACAGATAAATTACCTGAATTAGCAGGAAATGGGAAATTTTAACAAATATTACTATATCCTGGGATACCATTTTTCTAAACAAAAAGACACTATAGAAAGTGTACAAAAGACATTAAAATCTTAGATTTTCAGTACAGATTTATTCATAAGGTTATCTATATAAGAAAAGAACTGGTAAAGATGAAGATAGTACACAATGATCGCTGTACATTCTGTAAAAAAGAATCAGAAAACATTGTACATGTGTTTGCTTCTTGTGACATTGTTCGGACCTTCTGGAATGACTTAAGTCTCTAAATTAAAAATACTGTTAATATTAACATTTTATTCACAGATTTCGTAATACTATTAGGGATTAACACCGGCTATCCTGTCGCTAATGATATCCTTCTTGCTGAAAAACGGTCCATATACCTAGTCAGTATAAACGAGAGAAAGCCTACTGTTGACAACCTCTTACGTGAGTTAAAAAAAACTTTTATCAATCGAAAGATACATAGCCAGGAAAAATAACAACTGGCAAATTCCCAGCGAAATTGGCCCAAGGAA
Organism: Haliotis asinina; assembly: GCF_037392515.1. NCBI lineage: Eukaryota > Metazoa > Mollusca > Gastropoda > Lepetellida > Haliotidae > Haliotis > Haliotis asinina. The sequence continues at coordinate 3,030,681 of NC_090287.1, read as the reverse complement.
ATAATACTATAATTGGCAGCCTAATTATTTGTTTTAGAGGTGTAGTATATATTACCCACTGCATGTATCATTGATATGTAAGAGGTGCTATCCTCTGTCGCAACTGTGCCACTTATTACCCATTGTACCATTATGCTAATGTCATGTTTGCTATGCCTATACTACACCACATTACTACCTAAACGTCATGTAGCCTGAATGTGCCCTTTCATTCTGGGTGTGTTAAGAACTACCTTTCATGTTTCGAATGTACTTAATTTGAAAATGTATGCATGAATACTGCCTTTATGAAATGGAAATATACAATGCCAACATCGTGACACTATCTATGTACATTCATACTCCCATACAATTACAGAGGTAAGTACGTAATCGCCTCGCTGAAATGAATACCCTCTATATGCTATAGAAATATACTATGCTAGTATCGCTACAGCATCCTTGTACATCTATACTCTCACACAACGGCAATTGCGTAACCGCTTCTCTGAAATGAATACTGCTTATATGCTAATGGTAATACACGATGCTATTATTGCACATCCAGTTCCCTTGTACATCCATATTCTCATACAGATGAAGATGTAACTATATAACTGCCTTATTGAAATGAATAAAATATTAGAAATAGAGCGACGTTCCGGTGTAGATGCTTAAACCGTCGCTGAATGCAACAAACAAGAAGTTGCCGCTCACAAGTGTATGCTTCAATATTGACTAGCCAATTTATAGAGTGCCGACCGAGCTACTGATAGCGATGATACGCAGGCATAGTGGTGATACGCAGGCATAGTGGTGATACGCAGGCATAGTGGTGATACCGCAGGCATAGTGGTGGTAACACGGGCATAGTGGTGATACGCAGGCATAGTGGTGATACGCAGGTATAGTGGTGATAACGCAGGCATAGTGGTGGTAAAACAGGCATAGTGGTGGTAACACAGGCATAGTGATGATACGCAGGCATAGTGTTGATACGCAGGCATAGTGGTGATACGCAGGCATAGTGGTGATAACGCAAGCATAGTGGTGGTAACACAGGCATAGTGGTGATAACACAGGCGTAGTGGTGGTAACACAGCCATAGTGGTGATACGCAGGCATAGTGGTGATAACGCAGGCATAGTGGTGATCACGCAAGCATAGTGGTGATAACGCAGGCATAGTGGTGGTAACACAGGGATAGTGGTGATACGCAGGCATAGTGGTGATAACACAAGCATAGTGGTGATAACACAGGCATAGTGGTGATAACACAGGCATAGTGGTGATAACGCAGGCATAGTGGTGGTAACACAGGGATAGTGGTGATACGCAGGCATAGTGGTGGTAACGCAGGCATAGTGGTGATACGCAGGCATAGTGGTGGTAACACAGGCATAGTGGTGATACCGCAGCCATAGTGGTGGTACCACAGGCATAGTGGTGGTAACGCAGGCATAGTGGTGGTAACGCAGGCATAATGGTGATACGCAGGCATAGTGGTGGTAACACAGGCATAGTGGTGATACCGCAGCCATAGTGGTGGTACCACAGGCATAGTGGTGGTAACGCAGGCATAGTGGTGATAACGCAGCCATAGTGGTGATACGCAGGCATAGTGGTGGTAACACAGGCATGGTGGTAATATGCAGGCATAGTGGTGGTAACATAGGCACAGTGGTGGTAACACAGGCATAGTGGTAATATGCAGGCATAGTGGTGATACGCAGGCATAGTGGTGATAACGCAACCATTGTGTTCATACGCAGGCATAGTGGTGATACGCAGCCATAGTGGTGATAACACAGCCATAGTGGTGATACGCAGGCATAGTGGTGATACGCAGGCATAGTGGTGATAACGCGATCTGCAAATTACTTTAACTGAGTGAGCGAGTATGTGTTTGGGTGAGTGAGTGAGTGTGCAAACTAGTGAGCGAGGTTTAATGGTTTAATCGCTTTTTTCATTTCAGGGCGATGGACGACCTACGGTATGCCTTGGTGCTGATAGAACCATACTTCAGCGAATCCGGAATTCGCACCAGAGCATCAGTAAATTCTCTCCTTCATTACACAGTGTGTTAAACGCATATGCAGAAGAGAAAGGGGTAAACGAGAGAGGACATACAACAGAAGTACCCACAGTCCATGCTTGTCGGGTCACGTGGTTAGGCTCGCTGAGTTGGTTGCTGCATATCATCGTATTCCAGTAACGTAGATGCTTGTCCATCCATGATATCTCGTCATGATGTCACTCACTCATACCGAAACACCAGTCTCATTAACCTCTTCAGACAATGACCTGCTTTTCAGGCGATCCGAATCTTTTCGTGTGAAAGTGAAAATAGACATCACAAACAACTCTAGCTGGTTACACTAAATTCCAGGTTCTTGTTTCATAAGAAAATGGTATTTACAAACGAACTTTAACTTCAAACTTGAATAACATCGTGTTTCTATATTTTATGGTGAGGTGTAGGCAGCATGACCTTGACTAAGACGTCACAGACTGTCCCTTTTTCATGAGGTCGTATTATGATTCAGAATGCATTTGGCTCACTGGTTACATGTGTTATGTGGGTTTTTTGTGCTTATCCGGTGTAGTTCTGCAACAAGCAATCAGACTGATATATTATCAAATCCGTACCTGACCGCCAAACTTTTCTTGAGGCAGAGCCTCGATTTAAGATTTCCCCGATTTCCATGTGTATGTTTGTCAGACTTTGCTGTACGATATACCACACTTTACAACGGTTTTACAAGGATTAGAAGGAGCGTAGAGTTCCAATATACAAGTGCTTACATCATCAAATCATCCTAATTAACATTTATGTACCCAGCTAAATGAACTAATCCAAAACGTCTGGAGAGGTTAATGTACTAAGTTGCGCAATAGGACGGACCCCAGTCAAGGGGAAAAGAGACTGTTGTGTTATTAATGTTTTTTTACGTGGATGGTCTTGTCATGATGTCAGTCACTGGATAGTTTGGTCTGGTCACGATTACTTACAGACATACAGCTAGCTGTCTTGTGACGGAGTGCGCGCTAAAAACAAACACACAAACCAAATATGTTTTTCATGACAGGTGACTCAACACAGAACAGATCGGGTGACCAGACTGCATGGCCTTGGGAGATTCATCGTTATTCAGCAGCATATATCGATGCCTATAACACCCTATAGACAGATAGGATATATGATACTAAATATATCGTATAAATACTCAATATATTCATTATAACTGCAAAGTGAACGACAAATCGGTGCAATTTGAGCAGAAACAGGATACCATGTCATCAGTGTCTTACATTAACGGCCATGGTGATGACATGTGGCATTTTAAAACAACTGCCTGCAGTATCAACTGACTCCTCCTTAAAGCCTAGGAAGCAACGAGAGATGTGTGGGCAGCTGATCACTGCAGTCGAGTTCTGTTTTCATCTTTGCCATAAATGGAGATGACTGAACTTCCCGATTGCATTCATAATCATAAACTTACAACCATAAAATTACAGTCTGAAACAGTGTGATGCTAACATTACTATCATTCTACCAATTGCCAGTCACATATGGAATAACGATAGTGACAGCTTGTCGCCATAGCGTGAACTGTAGTCTAAGGGGTGTAACTCGATTTAAGACATCACTGATATATATTGAACCGCAAAAGAAACGTTACTACCACCTACTTCCCACATCCCAAGAAAAAAACAAGTAAAAAAGGTGGTATTTTTATTATGATTGTACCATTTTGTTAACATGGTTTGTTTTTTAAACCAAATTGACAATTACTACCAACATCTGGCTGGGTTTTGTTTTGTTTTTTGTTTTTGTTTGCTGTTTTCTGATGATAAAATAACGACGTAAAGCACAAGAGCTTTTAGACTGAACTTAGTGGAATTCAGATCCATTCACGGTTCGAGACGCAACATGCTCAAAACAGCTGCTGCGTCCATAACCATAACACTACGTCCATGAAGTGTGTGTGTGTGCGTGCGTGCGTGCGTGCGTGCATGCGTGCGTGTGTGTGTATGTGTGTGCGTGCGTGCGTGTGTGCGTGCGTGCGTGCGTGCGTGTGCGTGCGTGTGTGCGTGCGTGTGTGCGTGTGTGTGCGTGTTGGGGGGTGGGGGGAGGGGAGGGGGTTAGCACGTTTGGATCTGCCATATATTTATGTGGTAAATGTTTAGATAGTTAATATTTATTCATGAAAACGCACAACTGCAGTCAAATGTCCATCACCACCGCTGTCTTTTTTTAGCTTACAATAATCCCTTTATGAATACTTTGTTATAATGATGTATTTCCCCTATTAATTCATTGCTAAGATATGATAAAGTAAATCAGCATAATAGAGTGATCGACTAGTAAAGTATATAGTATCACCACATAAGGAAATGTGCACATCCCCCAAACACAAACAACCCCCACCCCACCCCATGGGGATCAACTGACACCCGCAGTATTCATTTCTTTAATAATGTCAAAAGGTATCGCACGTTAAGTATCTCCGCCGATTCATTTGATGACATTTTATTATGATAGATGACAATTTACAACCGAAAAGAAACTAAAATTGCCTTTGCTCGCGCTTTTAGCACATAGCCTATATGTTGATACTGATTCCTTCGTAGCAAAGACAACTGGACGAACTGATCGTTTTCTTCTCATTTTGTTGTGTGGATTTGTTTTTACTCCTGGCTATAAATGTACTGTTTTAATAACTGTCCAGCATAATAACTAAAACCACAACATTAAGTCTGAGATACACAATGGATACCGCGGCATAATGTCATTTAAAGTGGTCAAATCTAACATCTCAGATACAGGTAAAATGGTTTGGCGAGTCTAGATTGTTTTCATTTACTAGTCAAATGGGCCGAAGAGCAAAAGCGGGGAGAAGTGCCAAGTCAAGTGCCGTGACAAATAATCAAAAGGACCTTATTCCTAACAGGGACACTCTCTCTATAGGCTCCCTGTTCCTAGTCATATGGGCCGAACTGAAAAAAAATGTTAAAAACGATTTTTATTGGCCGTCTACCCCGTTAGAATACAGCACCAGAAACTATATAAACACGTCACAATATTATATAGTGTAGGTGATTAGGGTTATGTAAGGGTTAAGTTAGGCTAGGTTAACCTAACCCTAAACGTCCCCACGAGAGAATTTGTGGTGCAGTATTCTAAAGGTGCTCCTTGTGCATACTGCATTGAAAAATAACTTAAACATCAAGTTTACGACATTTACCGTTTATGAATATCACGACATTACCATTTCCGGAAATGCGACTGCTTGACGATAAAAACAGTTTGGAAAGGGAAAATGGTCTGCGAAAAATGTAAGCAGGTTGTTTTCGTGAACGTGTGTGTGTGTATGCTAATACGAAAGTCATCTTTATGTGGTTTGATTCATCGTAACATTGGGAATTCACGCTTCTCGTCTCACTAGTCTCAGTCTCACATTATTTCAGCTATTAAGTTTCACCACAGGACTATGTTCTTAATATTCTGGACATGGAGGAACTAGCAAGCCTAGAATTACATAAAAATGATGACAGATCAATTACGCTAAAATAAGCTTAAACGATAATGAAGTACATTATCACGCATTGACTTTTTTCTTTCAGTCGTAACACATTGAGTAACTCGAATTCTGGGATATCATCGGTGTACCCTTTGTAAATATTAACAACAACCAGTCACTGGGAATTCCTCTAGACCAATATTCCTTCAGAGATCACATACAATGTAAAACACAACTTTGCAGCTTCTGATGCCTTCAAATGTGAACTTGCGAAACCAGGGATCATCTACAACAGGGATACCCTTGCTTTAGCCGAGAGCCGCGATGCGGTCCTATACAGTCAAGACATCATCAAAAATGCCAATTCAACCTATAAAGTTGAATGAAATCAGAGTTCAAACAATTCCCCCAGTGCTGGGGGGAAAAGTGTTTTCAACAGTTATGCTACGCTGCACTCATAATGCATACGCAGTTAGTAGGTTTGCCAAGCTTGAAACAGTATGCCTGCCCGAAGTATGAGGTCGTGAACAGTAGTCTAATCTTGTGTACATAAACAAGTAAATGATCTACTCGTTGCATAAAAAGACATATTGATTGTGATAAGCAGAGTCTGTCACAGAAAGCTCAATGTCTGGTTTATTGACACCTATGTGCCTGTCTGTAATGATATGCAATGAACAACTTCAGTTACTGACCATTTGCAATTTGAAATTAACACCTATCGGGCTTTTAAACCATAAACAAAGAGCTGGGTAAGCGTATTGGCAAATCAACCAGTGACCAATGACAGGTGTCCTTACACATGAGTGCACACACACCGACCCAGACAGGGTTCAGTTTCGTTCCTGCTTCGTTTCAAGGGAGTTAAACCCAAGGACAAGATGTTGCACTTTTGATTTGCAATCATAAGTTTATAATTTTGTTTATTTGTTTTTTTCACAATCACCAATGCATTTTATGTATCATGAACAAGTGATAACTGTGTGTTAATTATGTTTGATTTTTTGGTTGCATGTGACCTTTAAGAAATATATACTCAAAAAGCTTTCCTTGGAATAATTCCTGTGTAATATGTTACCATTATCAAAGTGGTAGTCTTAAGATGCCAACTGTGGGCAACTTTCAGTTCCCACATCCAAGATTGTAGACCTCTGCCTCAGTTTTTTTTGTTTTTGTATTTTTCTTGAATAAAAACGAGTTTAAAAGATCTATTTGGAACTATTCAAACAGGTTTTCACTGATATTCTGGCACAAAAGATTAATATGTATATGCTAGAGAACAGGAATCATGTTGTGAGTGCTGTTTTGAGAGGTGAAACTACTGTCTTTTCATGGCAGAATATTGAAGCGATGTGATTCAAGAGGATCTTTCCGTGTTAGGGATTACTATCCTATATTAAGATACACCTTATGTCATTAGCACACTTAAAACAATATTTATAATCAATACAGAACATTAACCTTTCCCACAAACCCTCTGGTGATAACCACGATGTAAGCTAGAACTCCCATCCTGCTCATATCATGTGTATCTAATATTTGACTTCAGGCCAAAAGAAGCTGGGAAAGGTGATAACTCCAGATCCCTGGAAGTCAGGGGCAAGGAACACAACCGAAGGAGGTGGTCGCAAAGTTGGAGAGAATAAAGCATTGACAGCAAAGAAAAACAGGTATGTTCCTATGGCAGCAGTGAACATCATTAAAACACAAGATGTGCCATATGTGTCAGTATGTGTCTTTGTGTCCAAAGACAGACTAAATAAACATCAGAAATTGATTTCAGACATTATGTGAAATAACCAGATAGGAGAATGATATTGCTTGTATAACAAACAACTGCTTACTCAGAAGACATTTTCAACTTGTTTTCAAACAGTTTGAATTTGTCCTATAAAATGTACACTTTGTAAACATGATACATTCCCATGATTATGGTTTGATGTATCATACAGTGCAAGTAATTAAGTTCACTACATGGTTTCATGTGTTGTGTTGTTGTGGTCCCCTATATAGATGGGAAATATTGTGTTACAGGTTCAACCCCTATTCAACAGGATTTGACAAGTGCCGGATCTGCAAGTCAGTCGTCCACCAGCCTGGCTCTCACTACTGTCAAGGTGGGTCATACTTTACACAGCAGTGAGAGAATTCTGTGTTCTTCTAGCTATAAACATTTGTCATTATGTTACACTGACCTATACACCTCATGCTTAGAGGTAACTGATACTGTAAGCAGCAGTGAAAGCACTTACCTTCTGTTTTGCAGGCTGCGCATATAAGAAGGGAATCTGTGCCATGTGTGGTAAGAAGATCATAGACACAACCAACTACAGACAGACTTCAGTTTGAAGAAGACTGTAAATTAAGGACAAGTTTGACTTTGGAAGACATGAAAAACTGAACATATAGCCTTATTTGCTCCGGCATCAGTGACACAGGCATGTTTGATGGTCAAAGTGGATTTTAGGAGGCTCTTACTGGAAGCCAACATGAGGATGTTGATGGTCACAGATGGACCAAAGAGCTTGCACTGTTATTTGTCTGAGACATTGCATCAGCTGTCAGCCATATCAACCTTGCTGGAGTATGTGTATGGGCCAGTAGATGTTTCATGTTCCAAGTCATCTCTTTACCTTCTTGGTAAAGTGATGGTTGGTCGCACCTGAGACTCAGAGTTGACCTCTGGAGTTATGTATACCTTGAAATAAAAGCTGCCTGAAGCGCAGCACACTCACTCATCCATTGACTTCTTTGTCATAGATACATGTATTTATATAAATCAGGTTTAATACATACAAGGTATAAAATGCTCTGTCAGAATATAAAAAAACACTATTGACTATGACACTAAAGCTGCCAGGTTTGTTTTCTGCTGAGATTCCTTACATTCTATACATGTAGTTGTTATGCAACAGCCTATGGTAATTAGAGGAAGAATTCCCATAGCTTCTATTGGGAATGTGGTTTGAACAAAGGGCTCAAGATGAGTCTAAGTAAACTTAGACTCAGTATTCTTTATAACATTCCTACATTGAGTCTTACAAACCTTAGTAGGAGGTCACGTCAGGTAACTTTCTGTGTAACTTATCCATCCAACCACATTAGCTAGAAAGTAGTTTTGAAATATGTTTGACTTCATAGAAGCAGGTGCTTGAGAGGCATTTAGTAGTTGGTATTCTAATATAAGATAAAATGTTATGGATGTCAACTTCTTATTTATTATTTACACGTTTCAGGGCCATTCCTTGCCCCTTCGTCAGGCGGATGCAGATTTAATGTACATGAAGTCAGAGTGATGATTTTAAGCATATATATACAATAAAAACAGCAGATAACAGAGAGTAAAAATATACAAAAGTTGATATGGTTTGTTACAGTGGATAATATATATGTGGATGGTCACTGGCTTCTATCAATTATCCACTATAACAACAGCAGGGTTCTATGGTTTGTATTGAATTAGGTTTATATTAATTTCAGAAAAATCATGTGTCCGTGGAACACTTCCATCCTCTGTCTATCCTGTTCCATGGAGTTCCCTTTACCATATATGGTGATAGGATGAGCTCACAATATTCACAGCAACTATGGTCGTATTATCGCTGTTTGAAGCCTTGAAATCAACCTTAGTTGACAGAAAATGGATGTTTAAACAGCCATGCTTTGTCTGGGCCAAGGTGATATTTGTGATTGTTAATCAGTCATGAGGACGACTCCTTTTTAGATCATATGGATGATGTTGTTCAAGTTCATAATATATCCAGATTGAAACACATGATGCCAATAATAGTTCTTTTCAAATTTCCGTTCTTTCTTGATTCAAACAAGTGGAAACATTATCAGGACTCAACGTGCAGACTGTCGCCCAATAAATCATTCAAATCTGATTGTTATTAAACTTCCTTTGACAATCTTAAAACACATTTCTACAGAAATACTGTACTATTTATTCCTATTTTGATGTGGGCATGGGCATGCTTTTGTACATTTCACTTTTGAAATCAATGAATTGTTTTCAAGAATCATTTTAGATTTCAGTCGTGATGTTAGAGGAGAGATGTGAGCTTGCTTACCAAACTTCAGTGGTGAATAGGTCCATGTTATATGTCATAATGGAATGGAGATATCACACATGGGGACAATAACTGACTGATCACAATGGTAACTACAAGTAATTGTCAGTGTGTGATCAACAGCAGCATTGCAATTTATGTCCAACTTGTAAAAATAAATTATTTTGGGAACTTTTGAACAATTATTTTTTTCATTGGTTACGATGGTTATTGACATACAAGCATGGGCAATGTTTATTATTTGTCTATGGGCAGCTGATAAAGAACAATCAGTCAACTGACTTTGTTACCATTCCATTTTGGTTCCACAGTTCCATGATGTAAGCAGTGAAACAGTATACATGTTGCAGCCTAGGATTCTTATCACAAAACATATTTCATTCATTGTTTCAGAACGATTTCTTTGGTACCATGGTCATGGTGTATTACAAGTGAAAGTGTGAGCCCTCAATAAATGCCAGTCCTGTTTACATGCTGACGCTTAATAATTCATATTAAAAACATGATTCTCAGCTGAAATCACTTTCAGCTGTTGACATCCCTGAATCAAGAAATGCCCAGCCATGTATGCTTTCAAATTTTCTCAATTTCTGGTCATCTGAATCATTAACAGAAATAATTAAAGGTAAGGTTATGAGATTTGTACATTTTTTTCAGCTCTATTCCAAGACTTGATTTAGTTTATAGTATAATGCAGCAATACTGAACCAGATCATTGTTAGTTTTGTATACACTGATAATCTTTACCAATATTTTTGTAATGTTTGTCATGGACTGTAGGATCACTGTGTTTTGGTGTGTTTCTCCCTGTTAATGCTTCAATGTTTATAGTAACCATGACATTAACATGTATGACACATATTTTCCCATGTCATATTCGAAAAAGATTACATGTACTATTTTCTCAAGAACTGGTCATTTTCATATTAATTATCTTGCGTAAATAAAAAATGCATACAATATTTATGTATGTTATTATTGTAATTTTATTTAAATAAATTGTGTTTCTGATTTTTCTCTGTGTATATTTTAATATGAGAAATACTTTGTGTGTGTGTGTGTGTGTGTGTGTGTGTGTGTGTGTGTTATACTAATTCAAATTACTTTTACTGACATGTCTCACGTTTTCTTGTCTTGAAAAAGAATGGAAATTATTGGGTTAATTTGTGTAAGTATGCACACACATTCTGTTTAAACCAAATGGTGAAAAAGTTTGGGTGATAACAGAACAAATCATTGCAGAGAATATTGTGACGTTAATGTTGGTCTAAACAGGGAGCCTATATAGAGGGGGAGAAGAAATTCATCGAAAAGCTGCTGACCGCATGTCTTAGGTCGTTATGTAACCAGTGTAGCCAATATGGTGGCAGCGTAGTATTTGAGATTGAGCCTGGTTTATTTTCAACAGCTGATTAAGTTAGCTGAGTGTTGTAACAAGTTAAATCCTACATGTAGAAGATAGGTCAACTATTTGGCCACTTCAGTTTCAGTCAGATTAGTGTCCGTTTTAGGACAGTAGATTTCTAGTCAAGTTTCAAGTTGGTATGTTATTGCTCACTGGCTTCTATTCTCGATTCACTGCGAAGATAGACTAAATTGTGCCAATAAAAACTTCTTTCACACGTTCGTTTAATTCTTAGAAGGAAAACATACCTTTAGTTGAAAGGTATTTGCAGTTATATGACTTAAAAAATTGTTAGGGTGTAATTGAGGTGTGTGAAAAATATGACATTTCGCCGATCTGCCCTGATCCACCCACACGTCGTTTGAGTCTTTCTAGTCATTACTTCAGAAACAACTTTCACATACACCTTTTATTCATATGAGGGGAATATACTATCAGGTGAAATGTATTTGCAAGTAATAGTGATAGTTTCATAATCTAAAACAAAATGTATGAAAAATGTGACATATCGCCGATCTCATCTGATTTGCCATTGATGCTTGAGGTTTATAGTTGCATAACTTCGTTCTTTCTTGTTGATCTTATTATCTGACAAAACTGGAAAGGTGTTTTAGAACGCTTTGTGACAGTTTTACACTTTATTTTTGAGTGCAGTGTGACAGTGTCAGTTAACATTTTGTTAATGTCCATTCCATTCCCCACATGTAATAAGACATCTGAATTAATTATTAATGGAAATAAAAATGTCTCAAAATAGATTTTTTTACAGGACAGCTGATGTTAACACAGGATCTCGCGATACTTTTGCGTTCTTTAATATGTTTTGGATGGAAGGGCCACGGTGTATCATTTATCCTTTCATTCAGGCGCATATGTACTTCTTTCTTTTATTCTTTTTCTTTACTTTTTTCATTCCTTCACATAAATCTTGCTCTTATTTCTTACTGTAATTCATTCATTCATTGTAAAATTCTGACTGATACAATACACTGGCTGAAGTTCAGTTACACACAACTAAAGTGGGGCTGGGAACGAGCCGAGTCATTGTGTGCTTTAGAGCATGACGAGGCACACGTTAGTTAAAGATGACAAGAATTTTTATGGATGATCAACTTCTTTATTCCTGGGTAGCGACGTTTCGGTATAGATTCTTATACCGTTTTCAAGCGTGTGGGGAATGGCAGGGGGAGTACAATATATATACAGCAGAGATGAGCATGTGATGACAATACAACAATAACAGGATTAACAATAACTATTTGAGGTAACAATACATTAGAGAAGTGTTGAGGTAGGCTGATTAAGGACTGAAGCCAGTGGGGGGGGGGGGGGGGGGGGTAAGAGGGTGAGTTGACAGAAGCCAGAGTGAGATGAGTGGATTAATTGGTGGAAGCCAGGGTGAGTTGAGTGGATAAATCAGCCTACCCCAACACTTCTCTAATGTATTGTTACCTCAAATAGTTATTGTTAATCCTGTTATTGTTGTATTGTCATCACATGCTCATCTCTGCTGTATATATATTGTACTCCCCCTGCCATTCCCCACACGCTTGAAAACGGTATAAGAATCTATACCGAAACGTCGCTACCCTGGAATAAAGAAGTTGATCATCCATAAAAATTCTTGTCATCTTTATCTCAGCAACTTCTAGAATGCCTCTCAAACAGTTTACACGTTAGTTAGTACAAATGGTAAAGACAGCAAGCGAGCGGCCTGTCCCTTTTGTAGAGCATCCCTGGTCTAAGGGAGGTAACACCACGGCATCAAGAGTTATCCACCCCTTTACGACTAGATGGCAGCACCAGTTGCTCATTGGCACGATGTGATTGGTCCCTCTTTGAACGGAAGCCCGCCAAGTTGGAAAACAGAAGAAGATAGAAGCTACCAAGAGAAACAAAATACATTCATTATGGCGCCTAAGCGCGGTAATAGAAGAGTCCGATCCGGCGAAACAGTCATGTTATCAGGTGCATAATTGTGTAGCGATGTTCTGATAGACAGTGCATATGATACAAATGCATATTTTGTTTGCACATTTTTTAGGAATGAAACATGACACTATTGAACAAGTTAAGAGAAGAATGGCGACAAGACATTGCTCATCCTAATTATACGATGCCAGATAAGTGTAGATCTTACGCCCGAGAATGTAAATCGGGACTTGAGGCTTGGTCGGTTATAGATGTCATGTTCCAAATGTCGCACGAAGGACACCATCACTGACAGCCTAGAGGTGGCCAGTGGCGATATAGCGTTATGCGTCGCCTCTCACCTGTATACAGGTAACGGCTGAAAAAAAACTACGAAAAGCTTAGTTGAAGCACCAAGGACTGGAAACTAAAAACACCAAGTTACTGAATCATGCGGAAAATTAACAATTTATTGCCTACAAACCGTAAATATCTTGAACGGAAGCATTTTTTCAATGACGTAGATCTATATCACCCAGCTCCTTGAAATAAATTACCACAATTGTCATATTTTGTCATCCACCAACCTCATGCAAGTATTAATATGACACACTGTGCCATGATATTGTGCCTGTGATTCATTAAATTGAACTGACAATGGCAATTACATAGGTTAATCCAACCACAAGAGTGTCATTCCTGTTTCCCCCTAACAACCTTGGTATTGATTTTTTTGTTTTGCAAACATGCTTGAAGGATGGAAAATATTAATTAGCTTCAATTACTCCAGCCTTCCCCCAAAAGTTTCACATGCATCAACGTCTACCAAGATGTGAAGTTAAAATATATGAAGAACAAATGAGGTCAACCTGCCATTTATGAAATCAGGGATTGATGTGAGACTCAAATGTCATTATCTGTTACCTTGACCGGGATTGTTGTCAAATGGGCCGAAGAACAAAAGGGTCAAAATAATAGCTTAAATGGGCTTAAGCCAAAAGTCAAATGGACCAAAATCAAAAGCAAAAAAAGGATCAACAATATTTTTGTAATGAATTGTAGAATGAAATAGTGCTTAATTTGTTGTTGATATTTGTTAAATGGAATTTGAATAGCACATGCAGGCAAACTAATAAACTGGAGACTGAGATATGTGCCACAGAGCAGGAGTTACCATTAAAAGCTCAATCTGTCAGCTATTGTACACATAATATGCGGTGCTGATATCTTGATCACAACAGATACTAGTTTATTTGCCTCAATGATTCTATGCTGATTGTCACACATATTGTCATTATTTTCCTTACAGATTCACGTTATGTTTTGCACCCAGCTCATTGTGTAACGTCACTTTCTATCATTATTGTAATACTTTTCTATCATTGTTAGGGAGCGGCATTGACACGAGAATTAACAGATTAACAACTGGGCCTGTACAAGTTGATTTGTGCTCGTCACAAAGAATTATGGACTATGAATCTTTCTTCAAATGAAAAGACATGCTGGAATGAACCGAAACTTCTGGTGGTCACGTTTGTTGACATGGTTGGCATGTCATCAGTTCCCAATTGCGCAGGTCGATGCTCATGCTGTTGATCACCTGATTGTCTGTTCCAGACTCAGTTGTTTACAGACAACATCCATATAGCTGGAATATTGCTGAGTGCAGCATAGAACCAAACTCACTCACTCACTCACTCACTCACTCACCCACTTACTTAAGAACTTAATGAACAATATGTATTGCCTTAAAATGCAACGACATGTTCAGCAATTACCATTTTATTATTGTTATGATGTTTTAACTTTTTTGTTCTGCCCATATGAATAAGAATAAGGCCCAACTGACTTTCACCACATCCCACATGACTTTTTCCGTGGACAAATGGCCATTTGACCTGTCAGTTTTCAGCCCATTTGTCCTACAGCCTATTTGACTAGACGCTAATCCCCCCATCCCATCTCCCTTCACCCCTGGTGGTTCCTGATGTTAGTGGAAAGCTTGATTTTAAATCACAAAAGAAAGTTTTTATTTCAAGCTAATATGTTTCAAGTTCTTGTTGAAAGCATATTACTGTATCTGTTTGATGGTTTTAATGGTTTCCAAGTATGTTGTTTTTGTGTTATACAGAAAGTTCTAGTGGAAGTGATTCGGAGAAAAAGCAGAAGAAATGTACAGTGAACAACAGCAAGAGAAGATCAAGACGACTTAAGGTAGAGTGACAGACCTCTCCTAGCAGGGACCTAACTAAAGTACTGTCAAAAAAACCCCAGTTTTTAGGCTGTGTCTCTGTATCCCAAACATTTACACAACTGCTAATGTTAAAATCACTGTGGCCTAACTGGGCATTCAATGGGATGCATAAGGGGTAATTCAGGAAAGTATGTTTACTCATAAAATCTGGCAAGACTAATAAAATTACGACCAACTGCTGAAAACAATAGATGAGACTACAGATGGCTATTAGGTCATGCAGCCAGGTATGATATGGGCTGTTGATTCACCTGATATGGAATATATGCGCTGCCTACTGGCAAAAGGGGCAATCTCAAAGATATTTTTTGCTTTGTCATGTCTCATCTATTGATTATGCTCTTACGTGTCTATTTTATAGCCTTTGTGTTGAGATATGTAAAAGAGTATGATACCTGATACCCATAAGAAAGCATAGTAGTAGTTATCTCAAATAATCAGGTAGCATGACCTCCCGAAAATCAACAGGACTGGATGTTATTTGTAAATTGTTATGACATGCTATGTACTTCCACAGTTTAATTGCCCTAAGTGATTATCATATATTAGCTTATCCCCAGGCGCGACATCAACCATCGTCTGCTACACCAGTCCTGGTTTTGTTTTTGTGACAACCCCCTCCTACTTGTTCCGTTTTATAGTGACAGGCTCAATGGAAACTACATTCGTAATAGTTTCAGCATGAAAGTTATTATTTTTTACATCTGCTATTGTGTATAATGAAGGTAAGTCTAATTTCAAAATGGGCACCTCAAAAGTGTCCTTTGTGATACAGTATTGTCTAATTTGCGAACTAATTTACATAAGGCCATGGTCTGTTCCAAATAAGTCACTTTGGACTTTGAAAAAAAATTCTGCTCAATATCTCCTCAGGAAAATACTCAATTTGCGTTGCCTACACCTCTGCCACTGGAACTGTAGGCCAAATTTACCAGACATTTCACACTTCCACATATCAGCTGCATAAACTGTAGAGATAAACATTGAAAAAACAGTTTTTCCTATAATTTCTGATGGTGCTTTAGACCTGCTATCAGACCAAACTTCACCCATCCCCAAGTCGCAGATAATGTCAGAAATGTTCCCAAATAAAAAACAAACATATCCCCTTTAATAACGTTATGACTATATAATTGAAAGCATTCCAATATGCAGGTTTTGATGCTTATTTTCACATATTTCAGTGAATGGAGTGTTAAAGTTGACTGTTAACTTACCAATGGTACCTTCACGAACCCTTGCATCTGTTCTCATGGTTGTTGCCCTACCTTTGATTTTAATCAATCAGTTTGATGTGACATACTAATCAATCTAATCAGGAAGCTAGAACCAGCTTCAATGTTTTATTGGCAATAACAACCAGAAGGTGGTCATTCAAAATAATTGCAATAGAGGTGGTAAGAAATTTGATCTTGAAAATCTGACTGAATATTGTTTTGTTGTCTCATTTTCAGAAAAGAGACTCAGATTCCACTTCGGTGAGTATAAAATTACAATATAACTGCTTTTGGATAATGAGGAATATACAGGTAACATGTACAGGTTTTGTCAGTTTCATAACAGAATGACACAGAAATTGTGGACTTGTAAGATAACATTTCATAACACACCAGTACCAGAAATGACCAAGGAATGTTAAATTAAGATGTGTGTGGACAAGGAATGGGTACAAGAAGATGTACACAAAGAACTAAATTACTGAACATTTGATTTTCCTCTTCTTCAATGAAGCTGCTTATACAAAGTGTTCTCAGAAACCCTGCCATGGACTAGACACAGTAGTTTTTCTAAATTCCAGATACTGTATTTGTGTTGAGTTAACAGTCCGTTCAAACCAGCTAGTTTGTTCAGTCTGGGATAGAATGTTAACAGGATACACCTGGAATATTCCTGAAAGTTCATGTATGTAATATATCGTAAAGTGTTGAACTTTGCTTCAGATTGATTCTGCCTACGATGGAGATGGAGAGACAACAAATAGCACCATGGGGTCCTCTAGCAGTTCTGACCAGACTATGTCTTCTCCTAGCAGTGACATGTACGACTTTGACGAAAATGACAACCCACCAGGTAGAGGCATCCTCTCACCCAAACAACCAAAAGTCAAGAAGAAAACATCTAAACGAATACAAGCCTCGAACAAAAAGTCAAGCTCTTCTAAAACTAGTAAACCACATAAGCTATCCCCAAAAATGGAAAGTGTTTCAGGGACTCCTGTTGTAAGTAAAGGAAAGTCTGATGCCGAGAATGAGCCCAGTAGGCGCCCCAAGGGCATGAAGACACCAGGAGTGTCGCCTATACTTTCTGCTAGTCGTCTTGATTCCAGCATGAACAGTTCTGTGGAGAACAAGGGGAAGAGGAAGATGCCTGGTTCAACCCCAAATGTGACACCACAGATAGGTTCAAAGAGCAAGAATCCCAGGATTGATTCCATAAAGAATGACAGCGGATGTTTTGTTTCCCCACCACCCATGAAAGTGCCCCGACTGATAGCCAAAGACACTTCTACACCTAGTAACATGAAGGATGATATTCGGGTTGGTGTTAAGGACAAGTGTTTTGGCTTTGACTCCCTTGGTTCGCCAGCTCATGGGATCTCTACATCAGACTATGGGTCAGCAGTAATGGATTTATCACAAATCTCAATGGATGACACAGCTCCAAGTGTGGAGAAAGACTTTGAGGTGACAATGTTCTCTGAGCCTGAGATGGAACCAGAACCAGGTAAGGCGTGGTCCTGTTAATGTGCTGCCTGGTTGCATAGGAAATCCCAGGTCCTCCCCTCCTTTACCCTTCCAGTCACAGGCTGTGACAGTCAGTGATTCCTATGTTTTGTTTTTAAGGATGTTATTCAAATTTGATTTGATTTAAGCTGGAAGTAGCACAAATGGTACAAGGGCTGATTTGAGGATAGAGGGATCTAAATGGTACTTAATTATTTTCATAAAGGCGTACATACCTAAGTTATCTGTTTGGTGCCATTTTACCTAAGACTTTAACACCATTATCAACCTGAAAGTCATACAACAATCAAGTGATGAGAAGTGTATATATTTAGTGACATGTGGGAGACTGACATTAACAACAGCTAGAAATTGACAACAAGAAGGGATTGGGAAAGGCAAGGGCCGTAGGCCATTTTGCACATTAGAATATTTAATATGTCCCATTAAAATTTTGAAGTTTATTATTGATACAAGGGCAGGGGCCCATTCTAAATTAAGAACATGAGTAATAATTGTAAAGATGGTTCATTGTCTTGGTTCTCTATCCCAATCCCTGAACAAGTGGTATATGATTGGACAAGACAAGTGGAGAGTAAGAATGCAATAAACAAGTAGGTAATCCAAAAAGTCATATTCTTCATTTACTCACTGAATCTCTTTGCAAAACATAAACAAATAGCTGTGTGTAGGGGAGGAAACTGTTGAATATCCAAGCATATGAACATTGTAGTCTCTGATACTTCATTTCCATCCATTTGTATTTTCAGAAATGATACTGAATAAAAGCTTAACAATTTCCTATAAACCCACAAAGCAGAAGAGACCAAAGGGACGCTACTCTGTAAGTATGCCAGGTTACCACAGTTAAGTTAAGCAGTACCATATGCATGTGTCAAGTTGTCCTCTTACAGTGGTTTCTGTAGGTATCAAAATACCTGGTCAGAAATAAATAAAATGTTTTGGCCAAGGTTAATATACTATCTCAAAAGTTTTATCTACATAGTATCACTTTTAAATCCAATTAAAATGTGATTCCATCAAGTCCAATGAGTTTTTGATGGAATCAGATTTCTATCAGTCAGGAACTACACAATATAAACACATCCTCAACACATGACAAAGAGATGATGTTGATATCAAATGGATGTTTCATCTGCAGATCAGCAAGGTGGATGCCTGGGCAGAGAAGATGAACCAGGAGTTCGATGACGCAGAGAACTTTGAACTCAGTGTAGAGGGTTAACACCACTTGAGCACTCTGACATATTGGCACTGCTGAAGATGTTACAAGATTTTTTTTGAACTTTGAAATCTTTATTCAAATTCAGTGTACACTTAGAAAATGGAAAGGCCCGAGAGCAGTACATTTTAACAAAGGAATTAGTAATTTCTCTACAAAACAAATTTAGATTTTGAACACTGAACTGCAAGATTATTCCTTCAAACAGTTCACAGCAAAACAAGCTAAACCCGGGAAACAACTTGAATAACTTGTTTAGATTAGAAGGGGAAAAGGTAAAATGTGTTCTCTAATTGCTCTATCTAAAAACATGGACTCTATTCACAAAATATCCATTAACAATGACATTATCAGATCTGTCTTGCTGTGTGGTGGATTCTGGATACCTGTTTGAATATTCGAGATCCCTATGGGTTTTTTTTTTCTTAAAATATGAGGCCATTTGTTCATGTCAGAATGCTATGAATACTTTGTTACACCATAGTGAAAGGAAGAATATTTTTGTTGTATTATGCTATTTATTCCTCCTGATGAATGTGTGCATTTCGTGGTAACAAATTTGTCTAAATATCTGAAAGTTGTTTGAGCACATGTAGGTATGTCAATGTTTGTTGGGGAGGAAGGCTGTGTTGACTTTTAGGGTGTCTACACATTATCAGTGGTTCCACTCGACTTGGAAAACCTGGAAATTTCACACTGTATTTCTTTGTCTTGGCAAAATCATGGAATTTATAAAAAATGGATGGAAAAATATACCGGTATGTATCACAGATGGCAATTTTCCCTGGATTTCTGCCAATTTTCTTTCAAACTGATCAATTTTGTGATCAATTGTCTGAATCCCCTTTCAGTGACACAATATTAAGTTTTCAGCTGAAAAACGATTTTCCTGTTGCCATCCCTGATATATATTATTGATTTTAATAACATTTTACATTGGTTATATGTCAGCAGTAAGTGAGTTTCATTTTATGTCGCTTTTAGCAATATTCCAGCTATATCATGGCAGGGAACCCCAAAAATGAGGGTAATCGAACCTGGGTTTGTGGAGTGACAAGCAAACACTTTTACCACTAAGCCACCCCTCTGCCCTTTTATGTCAATAAGGATAGTGAAAGAGGAAAAGAAAACTTGCTGCAATTAATGTTCAGGTTATGTTTTGTCATCTTATCATGAAGAGGTGTGAATGAAAAGCCATAAGTGGAGATGGGAGGTTGTATATAAGGTATTGTTATATTTCAGACACAATAAGTTGCCTAGACATGCATTGCTGTGTTTTGAAAAAGCGATATTTGTTTAGAAAGATCATGAAGTATTTTTTCACCTATAGGTGGAAACCTCATTCTCTTCCCACAGAGGTTACTTGTCATGTTTCTACCTAACCTCTGTTCTAATACGACCCTTTCATGGTGCGAGTGTTCAAGACTCATGATTGGAGGCAATCAGATTTAGTTGTGCAATCAGTGGCCTTGTTTCAAAAGTGGTTGTTCCCAAGATCTCGGTAATTTCCGTATGCATCGTGAACACTAGAACCTCTTCCCGAGCGCGATACTCAAATGTTTCTGCTAGACAGAACTCAGTCATGTCGTATTTGTTTCTCCACATTGCTTGCATTTGTCAAGTTGAATCTAGATCAATGTAATACATGTTCTGATTGGACAGAAAACAAGGGAGATACGTCTGCTGCCATTTTTGCCGTCAGGGGATTTTATGAGAACCGCGAAATATGGCTGTATTAGAACAGAGGTTAGGTAGGAAGATATGACAAGTAACCTCTGTGGGAAGAGAATGGTGGAAACCTATACGTAACCTGCTGATCAGTAACCTGTGCTGTCACTAATGTCAGGGAAACTGCTAGTGGGACTATGTATATATGTAAATTAAGTAATTATACTTTGAATAATGTTAAAAAGGTGAGAATATTTGTCCGTGATGATGTCATGGTTCTCTTGTTACCCAGATTGTACAGTGCTTTTATTAATGTATTATTATTGATGTTCTTGTCATTTGTATGACACATGTAGATTGTGAATGCCAGAATGCCTTCCAATGGTTTAGTGTGGAGTTGGAGTTGTCTCAGGTTGGAGTCTATTCCCTATGGCCTATTTCAGTCTTGTTAGTCATTTGGTGAGTCATTTACAAAGTGATCAAATGTAACAAATGCTAATATTTGGAATTACACTTTCTTAGTAAAGTAAAGATTCTACAGTTTGTTCTGCTACTCTAAGTATGCATGAGTCAGGAGGTCAAATGGCACAAACACCAGTCGAGTTAACTTTGTTAAATAGGGGAGCAAAGAATGTTATTAATGTTACATTTGTGCAAAAAATGGATAAATGGATCAGAAGTTGTCCTGGAAAGCAACACTTCAGAAAAAACAATCATTTAATGGTTTATCTGTATTCTGTACACAGTCCTATGCTACCTGGTTTGGTTTACTAACTTTACAATGTACAGATGTAAGTTACTTTAACAATCAGATTCACTCTCACTATCATTCTGTACACAAAGTTCAGTTATGACCGGAAACACCAGTTTCTGTTGCTGCTTGATTAAAAGCCCAAATCAGAAACATTAAACCATGTGAAACTTCTTCAGGGCTTAAAAATTGCCAAGGCCCAATGCCTGATACATTGTTGATTAGTCTGCCTTAATTACATCATCATGATTGTGTCCAAAAAATCATGACTTGTTGGAAATTAGTTAGGACAAGTTGCTTTCCTAAGGTCACATGGCGGGTTTTTTTTTTTCTTTTCTTTTTTTTTTAATTTCAACCCCTGCTTCTTGTTTAAAGAAAGTTAAGATATTGCTGAAGATTTCTGGACAGAGATGTCAAACGGCGACCTTGGCTCAGCTGTTCGGATATGTTGACTATCAACTGACAAAGGTGCACCCTTCACAGTAATAGACCCAACGTGTTGTGATGGGGTCACGCAATGCATTAGTATTCACTTGATCAAGACAAGCTGAACAAGCTGTAGTAATTTTTGGGGTTAGTCGCACCCAGGATTTGAACCCACACCCTCAGTCAGGCACCTAATCGCCAGCCCATAGTCAGCCACCTAACCCATTCAGTCGTTATGGCTTCCCAAAAAATGGAAGTGTGAAAACTGGTAGTCAAACTGCAGACTTTGTGTATCCCTCTGATAAGTGTGAATGTGACATGTTAATTTGCTAGGCTTTCCTCTCAGATGTATGGATCAATCCTGATGCTAACCCATTTTAAGCAGCAGGATCGAGTATCCACACCCCTAAACATTATACTGACAAACTCATGCATTATTCCCACAGTGGTGGGCTATCAGATGAAGGAAGGTAAACGTGGGCTTTCAGATCACCCTGTTCCCAGAATTGCAAAATAGTGTTTCTGTAGGGGTTATGTCTAATGAATATGCACATGAAATTTTAAAGTGTGTGTAAAGTCTTGGGGAATTATTAGAATAGTTCAGTGTTGTGATGGATTGTCATTGAGAATGTTGAAGGGCATTTTCTTAGCTTGATGCTTATTTTAGATTGTTTAGCAAAAAGAAAGAAAAAGTAAATTAAAAAACATTTCAAAGCAAATTTGTGTTTTTTATGAGGAAAGTTGAAATGTGTTTGGTGTATTTAAGGACTGCTTTCTGTAGCAGGACAAGGATGCTGACCATATGCTGTGTTGGTGGAATTATGTCATAATCTGTCAAATTAACAGGTCTGATCACATCTCTCCTGCCCTCAAAACCCTACACTGGCTTCCAGTCCGCTTCAGAATCGACTATAAAATTCTGCTCCTTGTTTACAAGAGCTTAAACGGTCTAGCGCCAAAATACCTCTCAAATCTCCTGACACCATATCACCTAACTAGATCACTCTGCTCAAGAGACCAGTCTCTCCTTGAAATACCACAAACTAGAACTAAGTCATGTGGTGACAGATCTTTCTCTAGAGCAGGACCCTTCCTCTGGAACAATTTACCATCCATCCTTCGTTCCAAAATAGAACTATCAAATTTTAAAAGTGGCCTCAAAACGCACCTATTCACCTGCACACGTGGATAAAGTGGACTGGGCGCTTTTGAGCAATTGCACTGATAAAAAGCGCTCTATAAATTGTTGTATGCATGTATGTCAGTCTCTAAACCAGACGGTCAACCTTGGTGAAAGTGATCCTGTTGGAAATGAAACAGCTTTAGGGATTACAACTTCTTTATTACGTTGAGCGACGTTTCAATGTAGATTCGTACATCGTTATCAAGCTAAATGTGAATACAACCAAATAGTGATAAGCTTATTTACATGGTATGTTGTGACAAACAGCGGATTAACATTAACAACAGCATTTTTTTCTTTCATTTTTTTTAACACATTCAGCTATAGTCCACTAAGTGCCAGCAGTTGTAAATAATTCGACTAGACCATCCAATAATAACATGAGCATTGATTGTCGCATTGGGATTTGATAGCCAGCGAGTCTGACTCCACCAATCATCTTAACTGCCTTTTATTGGTTGCTTAAGACCAATTTTTGTCCAGAAACAGGTCACTCTCAGGGTGCTTCAACAACAAAAGAGACTAAAAGTGGTTTGACCGTCCGTAAATGTGGGGCTTAATCTAGGATGTTCTTGGTATTCTTCTCAGCGAGTGTCTAATTCAAAGGTAATACATCCAGGTGTGGCATTGTTAATCGGGCTAGAGGCTCAAAACTGACTGAACTCCACTCGGACCCACAGCTTTTCTTTTCTGCAGGTCCTTATGGCCGACAGCTTTTTCTTCCCCAGTTACTAGGAGTATTATTTTTATATAGATTCTGAATAGGACCACTCTATTTTAAGGTTTTGGGTACTGAGGGCCTGTAGCTTTTCGCGAATTCGCAAGTTTTTACTCAAATTTAACAAAATACATATCCCAGAATGTACTGAAATTGCTGTTATTCTTAAAGGTGGAAGACGGTTTTCGTTTTGTGAATATATTTTAATGGTGCAGTTCAGTTAAAATTTCAGTTGTTTCCAATTATCAAACTTAGTTTGAAATTTGAGTAAAAACTTCAGTTTGTTTCGAGAAATTGGGGCCTGATCAGTCCATGGTGGAACGTAGGCAAAGTCCGGAAATTTTGATAATGTTAAAATATAATGATGCATGACAAACTTCAGGTCTAACAATGGCTTGACGATTACTAAATGCTCAAAGCTTTGTGAGAAGTCTTAAAACTTACCCAGAAAACCATCAACACTCCATGAAAACTGCTTAGGAACTCCATGAATCTTTTAGACATCTACAATGTATAAATTTTCAAATTATTGTACTGTCTGTTTGGCGCAGAAAAAGGCTGATAAATTGCAGTCTACCTTGAAAAGTAACAAATGCATGTATATATTACCCTATGAATCGCTGATCATCAACTAAACATCAGACCAACTGTATCAAAAACTGATGCTGAACAACTGCTGCCAGAATCCACTCTGACAATGACTGGTTAAATGGTGTTGTGGTCTTAATCACTCTTTTCCACTTTTTCAACACACCTCTGCCATGTTTCTTACGAAACGTTACTGTGGAGCAATGTACATGTTTCTGTACGTCATCTTGTTGTGATGGAGGTGTTATTTCTTTCCACTTCGGACTTGGTAAGACCCCAGATGAGGTCTACGGGCTTAAGGTCACAATGGTAGGAGTGAAGACAAAGCGCTTCATTACCTTGACTCCTGAGGTAACGGTCAATATTTTACACAGAGTTATTTGGGTTTGCCATAATTACTCTGTACGAAACATGTTTTGTTGCCTTTAATGGAATTGGCATACCATTTTTCTAAAGCCATGCCAACTAATCCCCCTGCCAGTTGTGTGAGAGGTGCGAAGCAAGGTGGGAACACGCTGTTGTAGCCATTCATGAAAAAAACCCACCTCACCTTACATCTCGGTGTGATAGACACGACCGTCTTTGGATTTTGCTTTAAATACAAGCGAACAACGAGGCAAAAAACGTTTCACATCCTGCGAGTAACACAAACGTTCCAGTGCGAGTTTTTGTGCGCATGTTTCATATTGATTTGGGTCGAGCCCTCTGTGATCCTGCGTTTTTTAGTTTTCGAGTTAAATTGCAATTCATCTGTCCACTTTAGAGCCAAACGGACCTGTAGGCATCGTAACAGGTCCTTGAGGAGATACTGAGTCAAAAGTCAGTTCACAAGTTCAGTATCGTGTGTGCCCACCATTGGCATTGATGCAGGTTTGACAACAACAACGCATAGACAATACTAAACGATTGAAGAAAGTTTGGGTAACGTTATTCCATGTTTGATCCAACCACAGGCAATTGGGTTTTGCAGCATTGAGAATATGACAAGTCTTATGTGCGAACGAAGCGAGCAAAGGTTGTCAACGTACTTACCTTCGCTTCGGATCGAAAAATATTTTTCATGTCAAAATAATATATCGCCATGGTCAAAGGTACACTCCCATTTCCTCACTTAGTTGTGCTCTCAGATTTCCTACCCCATGTTTAATAATTACTCACGTGAAATACGTTTTATTCAACATTTTAAGCGCCACTCGTGGTATTCAGAATGTTCTTCCCCGCCATCACCCCAGCCAGCTTTCGGTTGAATGGAGTGACGGAACAGGAATAAGCAGAAATTAAAAAGAAATACCTTATTGCTCAAATTTATCATGAACCTGTGGGAGTTAATTTGTCTTATATGTCGTCGCTATTGTTAGAATTTTTGTAACATTTATTCCAAATAAAAACACTTCTGACGTAATGGGTGAATGAAGCAGAGGAGGTAACTCTAAGCATTCCATATGGAATAATACCCTCCTGTTCCTTCCACAGGGACTTGTATTGCTTAGAAACAGCGCTCAAAAGACATGAATGTGTATAGACCCTACCCTAATACTCCTTTTATACAGTACTAGGGTAGGGTCTATACACATATATGTCTTTCGAGCGTTGTTTCTAAGCGATACAAGTCCCTGTGGTTCCTTCAGTTCGTTGAACCGGAATCTGGAGGGGGTAATGGAGGCGAAGAACGGTCTGATCTACCACGAGTTGCGCTTAAAATGTTGAATAAAAAATATATTTCACGTGAGTAATTGTTCAACATGGAGTTGGAAAAATGAGGGCACAATCCAGTGAAGGAATGGGTGTATACCTTTGATGGTGGCGATATTTTATTTTGACAATAAATATTTTTCGAACCGAAGCGAGGAAAGTACTTTTCCAACTTTTGATCGCTTCGCCCAGTGTGCCCAGTTCGTTTTAATCTTTTTCCCCCCAAAATCGACAGCCCCTCAAAATCAGTGAGTGCACCCAAAATGGTCGCTGACTATAAAAAAATGTGAAAAAATAACCCCACATTGCATTATGTGAGATATATTCGTCTTTCAAAAGACTACTTCTAATAGTCTCAAGATATCTGACTAATAAGAGTTTTGTTTTGTAGTAAAAAACATGAAAAGTTACAATTTTGATCAGTCAGATGACCAGCTGAAAACCTATTTAAACAGACTCTTTTTCAAGCTGTTCCCATCCTACATTTCCGGTCAGTTACAGCATGGTTACTGCAGCAGCCTGCAATGTGGAGAGAGTAAACGTGGCTGGAACTCACACACACCATCAAGTCGAGTACCACATCACCAAAGATAAAAATATGGATAAAAAATGAACCATCAAACACTTTTATTCTGAAAAATCAGGTGGTCCTTAATGTTGTTGTTAATATCGGCTCTCAGAAAACATATTGCAATGTGTATGGTTTCAAAAACAGGTATATTAAGCAGTCTTACTGATATTATCATTCTTGCAAACAAAAACGTACCAAAGCCATTCACGTCAAAAGTCAAAAGTCCACCATTAACAGAGATCACAGACATTTCATGCCATCAGACTTTAATGCATTCAGTGCCATCGAGTGAATCATTTTAATTCTCTGGCTTTAATCTACTTGTTGCACTTCTCTGTAACGGACCATTCAACCATGTCTTCCAAGGATTGTCAGAGTTTGAGGCAGATGGGAATAGTATTGAATTAGACCAATCTGACTGTTACAGACTCTGGTGATTTAGTTTGAACATAGCAGGTGTCAGGACACCTTCATTTAATTAAAAAAAGTTGTGGTCATGCTACTGGTATCCTATATACAGTTGAAAACCTTTGTCTCAGTATTTACAAGACCTGGCACTTCAATGCAGTGTCATCTTTTCACCATCACCTAATGCAGGTGATTTATTAAGAAGGTGTGTCATATGGAATTGGGATAGTCAACCCAAAAACTGAGAGTCACAAGGAGGAGGGGTTTGTCATAAAGTCTTGATCAACTTGGACATTAATATATAATAAAATACTTTTCTTTTCCAATTTGTCATCTGGGAGAGGGTCATTCTATGTCGACACTGTTGTTTTAGCTGCTTTGCTGGGAAGGTCTGATTCTACATTTAGCCAAGTGTTACCATTGGTTGAAATGAATTGTGATAGTGAATACAAGGACGGTGTTGAATGAATCAGAAGTGGTGTGGGGAACCAGATAAACTGTACCCAAATAGAAACATTGGATTACCTCATGAGTCAGTGAGTTTGGATGTACAATACTCATAGCAATGTGTCCACAATATCATGCCCAGAAATGGGCATCACACATTGAATTAATGTGGGGAATTGAACCTGGGTCTTCGGATTGAACACTTTCAGCCACTAGCCTACTTCTCTACCCTCATGAAAATGACAAGAAGTTAATTGTGAGAAAATGGTAGATTTATTGATGTTAAATGAATATTTAGCTACAAACAAGACTGTACTGGACAGCCAGAAATATGAATTTCTCAGTCACACCAATGGAACACAAAAAAATGAAGGTGACACAGTTGTCTCCCTTGACACCATGTTGCCTAAGAACAGTTGACATGCTGACATCATCAACAGTCTGCATCCTTTCCAATACTATAGCTTAAATACACATGAACAGCAAGTTACTCTAAAACTTAAGAATGGCTGTGCTACCCAAGGGAGATAACCAAGCCATGCCTATTGAATGAGCAGCTTGTTGGCTTCACCTTAACTCCAAACCCCGAAAGGAAACTAGTCATGTTCATGAGTCTACTCCTCCATGTTTCTGTTACTAGTCAACAGGAAAGATTTACATATTCTTCTTTAACAAATCCAAAGTCAATGTAAATACTATGATGATTAATGTGAATTAAGTCTTTAAAATGTTTGCAATAAGGTGTAATGTTCTCTGAATCCAACTCGGGAGTCACACATAACCAGAAAAGGTAAACATGTTATCAACACAGCGTGGCCATATCAAACACAATAACTTCACATTCCTGCTGTCTGTACCATCCTCACCTTCACTGATTCTTCATTCTAAACTCAGTCTTGTAACGATGTTATTTCTATAAAATCATTTTTTATACCAGATTCAAAAATTCTAAAACATTAACACAAATGACCTACAAAAACAACTACACAAACGTACATACAAAAAAAAACATTGTAAATGTATTAAAATGATAACCTATCAGGATTTGCTTTATCCTGGTATATCAGACGTGAGTTAGTGTAATGGACATGATTCAAATAGACATGATTCCCACACAGTCGTCACAACAAAGATCAAGTGTCTCTATCACAAGTTGTTATCCATGCTCGTCTATTTCCCTGCCTGTTTCCTCAGCATGTTGTAGATCTTCTCCTTGATCCAGTCTTTGTTGTGGGGGATGTATGTGCCAGTGCTTTTCTGGTACCTAGAAAAGAGCAAGTTGACTTTACTGCTACCATAAACTGCACCACTATAAACCCATTGGTGATGATGTGTCCTCTCATGTACAGTGGCTAACACCACTTAGAACATGATCATGGTGTGTCAGATTGGAATGGACAAAAGGCCAGGAGTAGTGCAGCAAGCAAATCCAAATGCCTCATCAGCGCCAACTGAGATTTGGGCAATGATCATTGGTTCCTTGCATGCCCAAGGGATACAACATTGTATAGAGAAGTGCAGTGCCTTAAGCGACTAAGCTATTCAAGTGCCTTTCTCTTTCATTTTGAGACAAGCCTAAGGTGACTATGATTGTACAGGTGTATCTCTCTGTGGAGACCCATTACCACAGGCATGGTATTGACAAACCACAGTCAAGGCACATTAAGGATTCTCACAACACTTTTAAACCACCTGTCATAGAATAGCATTTGACACTGGTTTTCTTCACCACAGGACAGTGCTTTTCATAAGGATACTTTTATAGCACTGATGCAAGGTCCATCCTTAGCTGCAATACTGTAAACAGTTTTCATAGCAACCATGTGCCACTGTGTACACTCCACCTCATCTGATGCCTGCAAATGCATATGTTGCCCAAACTTATCAATTGTCTCACAGAATTACATGCTAGTTTTGAACCAAATTTAACCTAGTTACCACACCATTCTGATCAACAATAGGTAACAAAGAATGTCAGTGAAAGTTTTTAAACATGGGCTAAAAAAGTTCTGAAGTTGGTTAAGTCAGAGACATGATGGTTATGTCTTAGATATGTTCCTTAAGCTTTATCTCAAGTGTTGGAGTTACATAGACACTTACACTAAACAACTGAGGTCAGCCAGGTCATCCACGAAGTCAAACAGCTGACTGATGTCGTAAGTGATTTGGGAGGACTGGGGATTGCTCCTTTTAAGATGCTCCTCAAATATCTTGCAGATGCCTTCAAAACACACAAGAAAAACAATTATCTCAAACATTGAAATAGTACCAAAGAGCCAGCTCAAGGAAATATGTGTGTAAATGTAACTTTAACCATTGTCATGTTCTTGGAAGGCATGTAGGAGGTGTCTGTGTTCTGTAAGTGTCAGTGTGACAGTGCTAACAGGGATTTAACACACTATACAGTGCAGTGTACAATATCATCTCATGGTGCATCCAGTTAGCACAACTCAATAAAATGGACACCACAAACAATTACTTCTTTGTTTGGCATGACAACTTTTTGTGATGAAAAAGGCTGATAATTCTATCCATTAACTTACTTACTGCAGAACAGTCTTAGCATCAACACCAAAACATCACATTTATTGTAATTAAGACGTTTCAAGTCCATAGAACTGTCCCCTTTGTTTAAAATAAACAATATTCCACCTGTAGGGACAACACAAAACACCACAAGCTTTCATTATTTTACAGGGCCCACAGATTTCCTGAAGGGGACACAGAGATCTATCACTAAAGTTTCCTGCAGTTTTGGAGTTGGAAGTATTCGAGCATTGTTACAATTCAAATATCAAAATGAACCATGAACCATGAACCTACAGTCAAACCCTGTTGTGTCGAACTCGTTGGGTCCAAGGGGAAAGTTCGACTTATCCGAGTGTTCGACACATCCGTCAGCAATGAAAAGACCAAGAACCAACACGACCACGTTGCTTAACACATCGTTATTTTGCAGTAGGATACACATACGAACAATATATCTTTGCAATAAACGTTTACGGCAGTATTGATCTTTAAATTACAACATATACAAATGTAAATCAATTCAATCACTTTATTCGTCATGGCAAATAAATATGTATACAAAAAGATAAGAACAAGAATAATTTAACAAACTCACAAGCGATCCCATTTAGTTGACAGCACTAATTCATTTTCAGTCAGTATAAAAAGTTGTATAGTTCATACAAACGGAATCGGAATGTACATACGTGTACATGTGGGGAATTTATCTATGACAGCCTCGTATTTTGTCTCTATTGTCGTAACAGATAATTTTCGCTTTTTAGGTGTAACATGCGATCCAGTTATCCCCCCGGGCGGATCGGGTCCTTCGCTGAATTGCCCTGCCATGTTACTAACCGTACTGGTTAACAAAATTGATCCTACACCTTAAATACTAAACCAAAAACAAAACATCAATTTAGATAATCCAACTCCATTTTCCTCACTTCTCATTTTGTATTTTCAAGGAAATCACATGACCGCTAACATAGACTGTCACATGACAACAACATGCGCCATTGTTTGTTTAGAGATATCCTGTCGGTCCGTGATCAACGTGTCACTGGTAACAACTTAATTATGGTTAATTGTTTGAGTAAAATTCAGTTGGTAAGTGTGCTGAAAATGTGTGTATAGATGCGTAGTTAAACATGTCACTTGATTGTTGAGTCCGTTAATCGTTACTTTTGATCTTTAGGTAGCACGTTTATGAGGATGACTTCCGATTGCGCGACTGAAGTTTTCAGTTGCAACAACCAGCTTTGACAGTTCGAGACAAAAGGGTAAATTTGTACTTGTTAGAGCCTTTGGGGACCCTAAAATGAGTTTGACACAACCGGGAATTCGACACATCTAGTTCGACACATCAAGGTAAAAATAATGATAAATACAAGGAAATCGGCAGGGACCGAGATGTCAGTTCGACACATCCGAGAATTCGTCTCAACCGAGTTCGAGACATTGGGGTTCGACTGTATATATTTATCATAATAATGATGATTTTAATTCCACCTTGATCATTATATCAACTAATATGCCTGTGAAGGTCCTGGGGTAGAATAGGCCTTCCACAACCCATGCTTGCCATAAAAGGTGACTATGCTTGTCGTAAGAGGCGACTAACGTGATCGGGTGCTCAGACACGCTGACTTGGTTGACACATTTCATCGGTTCCCAATTGCGCAGAACGATACTCATGTTGTTGATCACTGGACTGTCTGGTCCAGACTCGATTATTTACAGACCGCTGCCATACAGCTGGAATATTGTTGAGTGCGGCGTAAAATTAAACTCACTCCCTCAGTATCCCATGAAGTGGTGAAATCATGACAATATGAACAGCTCATGGACACATCAAAACAACACAGATTGTTGTTCATAGTACTGGTAGATACAACACAGTTTGTTGCTCCTAATACTGGGAGCTCATGGTACTGGTAAATACAAAACATTGTACTAACAGATACAACACAGTTTGTAATTCACTGTACTGGCAGACATAACAGTTTGTAGCTCAGGAATCCTCAGCCAAATACTTCAGAATTTGATAGTCCATATTTGGCCCTTAACAAAAATTCCACAAGATATACTATATAAACTATTATTGGTTGAGCTTACTATTACTAGACAGAAGAGACTGACTGAGGAAAGTGGCGTAAGTCACTGACTGCGTATATCATACACCACATATCTTACAATCAAGCACTGAAAAGAGAGAAACAAGATGATTTACAAGAGCCTTTGCTTGGGTGAGGTACCGATAATGACTATAATATGACACATTATTCTACTAGTGCATACCAACCTTCCAAACATTCATTGAGACTCTCATAGTCTGAATATGTTCTTGTCTCTGGTCTAATAGTGGGCTGGACGAGAAGAATTGTGTGGGACTGCAACAGAAAGAAAAATAAATACTATGTCAAAGTACCATAGAAAAAACATGATCAAGGGCTCCTTTCACGAAGCAACCTTTACTAAGGTTAACCTTAACTCCCATTCTTTAACACTGCACTAAGGTTACCTAAGACTAAGAGTCATTTTATCATGATTATTTGAAAGGTTTCAATGGAAAAGGGCAGACTTAAAATAAACACTGTAATCTACCCTAACCCATCTCATGATCCGTTAAGTATAAGCCAGCATTTTGACACAATTAGGGTACAAACAGCTATCTTGTCTCTTGCACATTGCATGGGACAGAAAGTTAAATCACAATATTAACGTTAAACTCACCTATGATGATATCCTTCGTGTACTTTTATTACATTATGATTCATCATATTATTCTGGGTAAGACTTCCTCCTGTTCCCCCATTCCAAATACAATTCATAAACTGATATGAACTTGATTTTTTAAGAACTTTTTACACAACACTTATTAGTGGACTCACAAAAACAACTAACAGCCACCAAATTTAAGTACAGTGTATAGGGTTACTTCTGTTATTCTACTGAAGAGAGAATATGGGGAAACGGAAGGAACTCTTTCCATATTCTGATTAACTTGACATTGTGTATATGTACTTTACATTATTTGTTGTTATTTGCTTTGTATTGGTTCTTTGTATGCAAGACAAATTTCCCTTGAGGTGTGTGGGTGAGTTTAGTTTTATGCCGCACTCAACAATATTCCAGCTGTATGGCGGTGGTCTGTAAATAATGGAGTCTGGACCAGACAGTCCAGTGGTCAACAACACGAGTATTGTTCTGCACAATTGGGAACCGATGAAATATGTCAAGCAAGTCAGCGAGTCTGACCACCCGATCCCGTTAGTCACCTCTAACGAAAAGCATAGTCGCCTTTTATGGCAAGCATGGGTTGTGGAAGGCCTATTCTACCCCGTGAACTTCACTGGTCCCCTTGAGGGACAATAAAGGGTAAGAGTTCCACCCATAAACCTCACCCCAATCAAAACCTAAAATTACAAACTGACCTGCGTTCCTCACTAAATAAACTAGCACATTAAATACACTAGTAACAGGAATGAGAAACACCTTATTTCAGTGTTGGAATATTACACCGAGGAACGTAGAAATACTCTATGCAAAGAGAGGGGGTACGGGCGAAACTGTTTACCAATAAAGTTTCTCTTATCTTAACTGCTAAATTTCATAACACAAAAATTTCTAAGGACATGATACAGAGAAAGCTATATGAAAACGCAATAGAAAGAAAACATGGACACAGGTTGAATGTCCTTCAACACCACTTAACCAGGATATCTCTAAAACGCATAATATTTGGTCTTGAATATCAAGTCTATCCTCACGAAATTGCAACTGCAACATCGATCACCGAGTTCCAATTCAATATTCGTCGTGGCACATGTTGGTAAAAGTCAATCTAAGCCGAAAGAGCGTATTTTCTCGCAATGCAATGACAACGAGAGCGATATAGATACATATGCACCAAAAGAGCATTTAGCTCAGCAATGTAAGTACTTTCAGCTGAATAATGTAAATTAATCAACATAAGTTTAGTCATTACCATTGTTGCAAACTTTGAAGATGTTTCTGAGCCTCAGCTTGTGTTACCGGAAGTTGATTCTACCTCACGACAGTGAGATTTTCCCGATATTCCCGTCGATTAGAAAGTAAATATTTGTTTGGTATATTAAACTGATTATGTCGAATATTCGATCACGAAATCTGCTAAGTATCCTTAAAATAATTTGTACGTAAAAAACGGTTTTCAATTTTGCGCCACCTATCGGAAATCGGCGTCATCAAAACATGGTCGTACGTGGTAGGACAGCTGGTTGAGAGTCAATTGGAGCTATTGAATATTGTACTACACGATCATGGACGAATTATGGACTTTGATATTACTGTCACTTGCAATGTTGGTGGGCTGTTATCTTGCTGGCATAATTCCACTAGCGTTCACATTTTCAGAGGTTTGTATGCTTTGAAATTAGATTTCGACTTTTACTGAAGTAATCATGTTTCGACGTCTAATCTGGTGATCTCTTGGTGTTGTCACGTCAATTTGGAAGGGAGTCTGTGAAATTGTCTGTGATGTTTCTGCCTGTAAGACAATATACTGCTTTTTAATTTGTTTAGATGTATTGGCATTGGTATGCATAAACACAAACATAGAATATAGAGCC
Source organism: Haliotis asinina (assembly GCF_037392515.1). Taxonomy (NCBI): domain Eukaryota; kingdom Metazoa; phylum Mollusca; class Gastropoda; order Lepetellida; family Haliotidae; genus Haliotis; species Haliotis asinina. The sequence continues at coordinate 2,995,995 of NC_090287.1, read as the reverse complement.
TGGATTTAAGTGTCCAACATGTTTTTAGCTTTGGAGATGACTTGGATGAATATCATAGGACATTCACAATCATGTCGACTCAGATAACTCCAAGTCAGTGTCTTCTAGATGTTTGATGCATTATTGATGACATGGTATCATGGATGTAGCAATTTGTAATCATTGCTGCTTCTTTTGGTCTACAGTGTTGATCAGCTGTAATACTCAGTCACCAGTGACACTACCATGGATGTAGCTCATTTTTCTATTCCCAAAAATGTGCCTGAGAAGAATTTCTTAATGTTGTAATTATACATTTTTGACAATGACATTATGCAACTGCAATAGGAAGTGACTTAGAAGATCTCCTTGCAAATGCAGTAATAGTAAGTCTTTTGCCACTATAAGCATTTTAATACATAGTCCTATCTGAACAGAAATTCTTTTCAGAATAACAATTTCCAACAGGTTAGATTTAGTTGTTGAACAACAGTGTATTGATTGCCCCTAATAATATGACATTTTTGGAACTGATCTTCAGTAAAAGCCTTGTTTGTCGTAAGAGGCGACTAACATGATCAGATAGTCAGACTTGCTGACTTGGTTGACACATGTCATCATATCCCAGTTGTGTAGACCAATGGTCATGCTTGTGTGGTCCAGACTTGCTTATTTACACTGACAGACCTCCACCATATAGGTGGAACATGGCTGAGTGCAGCGTAAACCTAAACTCAATCAGTGACTCCCATGTTGTGAAAATATCCATTTCCCAGGTAAAGATAATCAAATCAACATCTTTGGGGTTTATGTGCAACTGTTAAATCACACACTGTGTAACACAGTCTGTGATGAGGGACTGATCTGACATGTAAACAGTTCCCATCTCATCCTAGAAGATTCAGAGGGCCATATTGATGTTAATCTATCATTGTTAGTGAATATTTGTCGGAACCATACATTGTTTTTGGTCTCTTCCCAAGTTTCAAAAGGACGGCATCACTTTCACCCTTCACCTCCACATCAAGCTGGATATTACAAGTATACGACTGAACCGTTGTAACTGAGAAATTAAACATTAGCATTTTGTTAATCCAACAGGATGCATGATTTTTTATAAAATACTACCTATCCTTGCTGTGAGTCTAGTCAGTTCTGTTGAATAAATAGTATATAACACCACTAGAACCACTTGAATTTACTGGAGATCATCACCAACAGTGTTGGAAAAAAAGAATCTAATGTGTTTGGTACAGATTGTGTAATAATTCAATAAGAAAGCAAATTAATCTTTTAAAAGATGAAATGCTGAATACAGATATAGTTTTGTGCCAGTAAGTAAAAGATATGATGTCTCTTTTCATCTGTTTTACTTAGAGTTTACAACTGTCATTGTCAGGTATTATGCATTGCAACTTTTAAAGTTCATGTGCAGTGCTTGGGTAAAAGGACTCTGGCATGCTATGTCCTGTTCATTTATCTTCTCATTTGGTTGTGTATTTCACTCACAAATATGATTTTACACACATATTTAGAATAATGATATTTGTTGTGATGATTATGTACATTTATTTCCCATAACTTCATTTAAGTAACTAACCAAAATGTGAACCTGAATCATTTAATTGTTGTTCTCAAACTATCCATATTGTGTATTTTCCTGGCTTTACCTGTGAAAATTATATTCCTAATGTTTGTGACTATCAGGGCTGCTATGATAGTGTCAGCTACCATCAGTCTGTGTTCATATTAAGCAAGACAAGGAGTTCACTTCATTGGTAGTACAGTGGCTAAAGCATTCACTTGTCACGCTGAAGACCCAAGTTTGATTCCCCACAATGGCACAGTGTGTCATGTCCATTTCTGGTATCTCCTGCCGAGATATTGCTAAAAGCAGTGTTGAACAAAACTGACACACTCACTTATAATTCAGTGGTTGCATGCCAGCACCTTTTCCTCTCCATCAGTTGTGAACATATTGGCTCTACTTGCATGGTGCAGCTATGCAATACATTATGGATTTTTTTTCTAATAATCTGGTTCATCTTGCGGTTGGTATATGAATGTTATCGCACAGGGGGATGAAGGAAGTGATGAGTCTGGCGTCTGAACTCTGCTGTTTTCATAATCCTTGTATAAGGGATTATCCTGGCTTAAGCATGCGGAACCTGACACATCTGTGCTGCTGATAGGTCCTTTTTCACAATGAGACTTGTAGTAACAATTTCAATCATAACTTTGAGATCTTGGTATTTTATACATTGCGCACAAGTCAACTTTTGCATGATTCTCACACATGACTTGGCCACATGGATTCATCAAGTGAAAGACAGAGAGACACAGGGGTTAATGTCAACATATAATGAAAGGGAAGAAAGATTAAAGCAATGTGAGTTTGCAGCTGGATTCACTGGTGAAGCACCATTCATAATCTGGAAAGATTAAGTCATGATTCAGGGCTTCAGATAATTACCATATCGGTGTATGTACAGATGAATAATATTCACGATATGGTAGGACATAATTCAGAAAACGTAACAGATATGCACCACAGCAATTGTATACAGTCTTAAAATCATTTACAGAAGTACATGTATTAATATGAAATTGAAAATGGATTGCTATATTGTTTATTGACATGTTTACACAAGAGTAGCAGTGTTGCGGTGCATGTATGAAATGCAAGATTAATTTTACTCCATTAAATTCCATTTAGCACTCTGTATGTACTCTTAAGGTTTTCCAGTAGTCCTATATTTTATTGAAAAAGTAAGGAGTACATATTGCTTCAGGATGCACATTGAGCACACTACAACAGTCAGGGGTGAGTAAACAGTCACTGAAAATAGCGTTTTTGTAACTATTCAAGGATGTCAGCTTATGGGAATATTAGCTAATTGTAACTATGTCATCAGTAAGTCCTGAACGTATATACTGCAGGTCAAATATCCGTGTTTTGTGCAGAGTTTCGATTTTTGAGAGATCAGTGTCAGTGGCTGGGGAATTTTGTAAATCCAGCCAAAACAGTAGATGTTGTCTGATTGGTTAAATCCATTAGGCCATCTCACGTTTTATTGGACGGTGATAGGTCGCTCAAAGGTTTCCTGACATGACCTCCTCCTTGACTTTGTTAGACTCAGTGTTCGTGTTAGTGCAGAAACCTGAGTTTTTCATGCAAAAAAAATTGGTAAACACATGCAAAAAAATATTTGGCATGCATGTTTTTGACTCATAGATTCTGATCTTCATTAAAAAGTACGTTAAAATAGCAGCATATACAAGAACAAGAAAGTTTGAAATGATTCAGTATTGTAATGAATATTTCATGCTCAAAAGATCAGGATTACATATGCAGAATTTTATTTCAGCACGCAATCTTACAAAACGTACAGCAAACACTGGTAGTTTTGTATTTTGAAACAAGTTTGTCCGTCTTGCTGTATAAAGGCACTTGAGTATGTCCTGTAATGGATTTGTGTCTCCATTGGGGTTCAAATGTTTTTTTAAAAACGACTTGTCGCAGGGCAAGTGACTTCAAGAAAGTAACTTGTCCTGACTAATTTTCCACTTGCCCTGATTTTATGACACAATGTTTGATGTTAATGTTTACTGGACTAGTTATCGAAGAGTGATAAATTTCAAAGAACGATAGCTTTAAATTACTATTATTGCAAAATGTAATAGCTATATTATGAGCAGGGGTATGAAATGAAATCCAAGTTTATTTGTAGTTTGAAACCATAAGTGGAAATTATCTAGTAGTCCATGGACAAGTAAGATATCATTATTTGATTGCCCAAAATGGAAAGTGACTTGTTCCGGGCATCGGTTTTTATCCCTTGCTCGAGATCTTAATGTTCCTGCCCAATACGACTGTATTTAGTCTTGATGGGTCCTGATGAGAAGCCTCCACTGTCCATAGTATTGTTTCTGTTAATCATCGAAGAATAACTCATTTCACTAATGTGCTCACATAGAAATATAGCTACTGAGACATTGTCAGATATGTGTACTCATTTTGAAAATATTATCACTGTTTTACTTCACTCAGTATTTTGATTGTACTTATAACATCAATGATTGTCAACTATTTGCAGTGTGGCTGAATGACAAAAGTTAACAATGTTCACTTTAAAGTTCTAAAACGGGTCTTTCCACATCCATTTCTCAAATTTTGTCTCTTTCCTCATTACACAGTTATTATGAGGATGTTACTTTATATTTTGTGATTATGAGAAATTTATGCCATTATTTGTGATGTTTCCAAGTTTACATGTGATAAACGTTTACACAACATACCCAAAGGAGAGGTGATCACTGTCTATACATTCCTGTATTTATTATTAAACATGTTGATGATAGCAACGCTGGTTGGTAGTCCTTATTAACCCAACAACCCATCAGTTAGCCTCCACAGGTTGACATGACATTCTACCCAGGCCAGTGACATCTCCCACCCAGTTTCCCTATTCTTGACCTGATTGTCGACCTGATGTGGCAGATCCCAGCTGGGAGGCACACTACACAATGGCATATTGAAGATCTCATTTTCAACATTAATGACCTTATATCATCCCACTGTCCATAGCATGTTTGTTGTTTTCCTTCTTTCTATCCCCAAATTCACCATGTGGTTAATGAAGTGAGTCCTAAGAGCTGCTAACATCAGGAAATAGCCCAGTGTATTTTGTCTCTAAAATTATTCAACTTACTTACCATAACAATGCTACAGCTTAAACAGAAATATTGAAGCCTTTTTATCCTGATGATGACTTAATCATAATGATGATTCGTAATAGATAAAATTTAGATATATCACTGCTGTTGTTGCTATGCTGTTGTTTCTGTGACATATTACTTACAGCATCTACACCAGGCACTTGTCCATACTGAATACACATATTAAACCCTGCATTTCTTAAGTACTTACTGCATTTTATTGATAATGACTTGGCTGTTATTGTGCATTTATTGAAATTGTAACAATCGGATTGTCTTTTTTTTTGTCAGTTTCTTCAGTATTTCAAATAAGTATGGAATGCTATGGAATCGTTTTGTAAGTTGATTGAGGTCATAACAGCCCTCTGTCAGGGTGCTTTTGATCATATCCTAGACTCATGTTCTCTGAATATATATAATTTTAGTAGTATCAAACTAACCCTCATACATTGAAAAGGAGCCCAAGGGAGACCAGAGATTCAGGAACCCGGAAATCTAGACTTTCAGTTTGTGTCAATGATTGATTAAGGATAAAAACTCAGTTTGGTGGCACATTGAAGGCTCTGTGAACACAACAAGTGCAGGATAGAAATGCAGTTTTTTCAAAGGGTTCCATAGGGCCTATAAGTGATGATACAGATGTGCCTTTGTGAAAATAAATGTGCCTATGCCTTTAGATGATCCAGTTTAACGTAAAACATCACACAATAATGTCATCTCAGTTAAGTGTTAAATACATTAGTTACCATGAAATACATCAGTAAAACTGAAAGATGGATTTACTTAATGTAATCACAATTGTAAGAATAGTTCTCTTTCATTTGTCTTGGGGCCCCTAAACATAAAAAACTAACCCACAAACTATGTTCTCGCCCAACATGTGATATCCTTTAATGTGTTCTCTGACCTCCATGATGGCCACACCCATGTCCTAGGCTACGGAGAACAAGTTAATGGGTAGCCAGTCAGTTCAATTTATGAATTTTAGATGAAATTGTGAGTGAAATAGTGGTGCAGATTGTATCCGAAACCATTACATCAAAAATGATATATTGCAGTGTCATGTTGCTTCAGTAACAGCCTCGACTATCTAGGGCAGGGATGGGTTCAGATTTTTTACCCAGGTAACCCACCCAGACACCCATTATGCCTATTCCTGACATCAAACTTGCAATATATTCTTCAGCTTGGAGGGTAAGAGTTTCAAGACCTTAGCCATGTATTATATTCAAAAGAAGTGACTGTGAATTATGTCTAAATCTTAAACGACAACACAACCTTTTAATCATGAAAGAATAATATAATCCATTGTTTAATCTATTCATCACATGATCACAGCGGGTACGGATATTGAGACGGGTACCCGGGTCCGACTCATTACCTTGTACTATTTATGTTCAAAACAATAATGACCATCAGTGTACTACTGTAGGACAACTATTACTATCATCAGATGCTTTTAACATGTGCAACATTTTGATAAATCACAGCCAAGATATCTGTGAGTTTTGTTAATTCTGTTGCAAAGTAGTTACTTTGTCATGTTTGGCAAACTACAGGAAAAATGGATTTTGTAGAGTCAAAATATGCCACTGACAATATTTGTATCCATCATGATGTTTTTTTATGATATTCATATCCATTCTGTGTTAAATGGATTCATTTGATGGCATAACTAGCAGAAATCTGATCATAGTGGATGTACATGACAGTTTGTTCATGCCATCAGAAAGCCCCTGAAATTATTGTACACTGTGCTGACTGAAGTGAAGGTTTTCAGTATAATAATTAATATTAATCAAATAGAATTCAGTCATTCAGATAGCCAATGACCAGTTGTTGTAGCCAACACATATAGTAACTGGATTAGATAATAGACTGTAATCATAGGATACCATTGATGTTTGATGCCAGGTAATGTGTTACAAAACAAGCTTTGCCAGCATGGTCGTTGTCCAGTAAGTGATATGCAGTCGTTGTCCGGTAAGTGATATGCAGTCGTTGTCCAGTAAGTGATATGCAGTCGTTGTCCGGTAAGTGATATGCAGTCGTTGTCCAGTAAGTGATATGCAGTCGTTGTCCAGTAAGTGATATGCAGTCGTTGTCCAGTAAGTGATATGCAGTCGTTATCCGGTAAGTGATATGCAGTGCTTGATACTGTTGGTTATTGAAATTGTCGTTCCCACTGTGGATTTTAGGGAAAATGAAACATTTTATGTTGTATATATGTCGTATCACATAAATATCATTCTGTAGGTGAGGTTTCTGTTGCAAGCTGTGTCATGTTCAATAATTAGGGGAAGTAATGTGTTTCAAGTGTTAGCTTTGAATTGAAGTGTGCCAACATTCATCATAAACAGATGTAAGTGCCTTCCTTTATCCATGATGGATATGACCTTTTCATTTCCTGAATTTCCAGAGTTTCTTATTAATGACTTTTATATTGTTCATTGTAGGCTTTCTTTTGTGTGTGTCTTACAAAACTCATCTTGACATGGTTGAATACAAACTTTGTAAGTGCCCAGGAACTTGTTTGACCATGGTGTCAGCACTGTAACTCTAGATTTCTGAGCCTGATGTTGTCTGTTCCAGGAGAAACTGAAGCTTGTGACCGTCCTTGGGGCAGGGCTGCTGGTGGGGACAGCCCTGGCAGTCATCATCCCTGAGGGGGTCCATGCCATGTACACATCAGGAGGTCAGTTAAAGCATGCCAAGCACTATAGGGGATGTTATGTCTCAATCAATTCATGATGAAAATCTGGTACCATATTCATTATATTGTGACATCACCATGTTGTCTCTCATTTGATTAACTTTTCAAGCTGCCGTTACTTATATCTGACTGATGAGACAGCTGCTTTTAGTGATATATGCACATGATCAGATTTTGTACTGAACCTTTATTGGTGAAGGGGAACAGGGTATTTATCCTTGTTGAATTATGATACTGCATAACTGAGAGTCGTACTGAAACTTCATAGTTCAGGCAATGTATTTTCTTGTTAAATAAATATGGCTTGTAAAATGGAAAATGTCATAAAGGCAGTTTGTTTGGCTTGTCTTTGAATGTTGCTTTGATGTGGTACACATAAGGGAAATAAATTTGCAAATTGATTTCATTTCTGTTACCATGGTTAAGACTTCAATGTGTTTGAATATATTCACCTTAGGAAGTAGTGGGCATGTACAGTTACTAATGTGAAAGAATAGCGTTGGACCCTCAGACAAATTCGGCAGATTTGCAGATGGTCCAATGGAAGCCGACCCCATCATCCTGCTGTATATTTCACTGTGACTTTAACTGAAGTTGTCATATGTCACACTTGTTCGCTGTTTATAAATTTATACATTTGTTAAGCTTTTCAATGCCAGTTGTAAGAAATGTTGCATTGGAAATGTGTGTTAAATTTTTATTCTTTGCATCCTGTGAATTTTCAGTGGGTCAGACAGTCTTCTGAAACTTACATGACCAATGCTTTGTTACCTTGTTACCATTCGTGAACGCTGATGTACCCGGTACTTCAAACGATGGCCACTGTAAATCCATGGAACACCATTCATATCATTACCTACTACAAGAGCTACGAGGAATTATGACTATTCTGTCACTGATCAATAAGTCCCTCAAAGGGTTTTGGGGCTTACACCATTCATTCATCCAGGACAGTTGCCTTGTAATTTCTCACAATTTCATGAAACACCATCTTTCCTTTCATCCTTTAGAGGATGCAGCAACATATCAGCTAACTGTTACATGTCTTCCCTTCAGAACCCCACCTACATGCTCACAATGAGGTGAAGGCCATCGAGGCAGCCGACGCCCACAAGGACCACCACCCTAGTGAAGGGGAACATGACCATCACCATGACCACCAGCATGACATGTCAGAGGAACATTCTAGGATCGGCATAAGTCTAGTGACTGGCTTCATTTTCATGTTGCTGGTAGATCAGATAGGAGGCTCACACATGCATGGAGCATCAGGTATGTGTGTTTCACATTGCATGTTGCTGGTAGGTCAGATAGGAGGCTCACATACACATGGATCATAAGATATATGTGTTTCACAGTGCATGTTGCTGGTAGGTCAGATAGCAGGCTCGCATACACATGGATCATAAGATATATGCGTTTCATTTTGCACGTTGCTGGTAGGTCAGATATATGCGTTTCACAGTGCATGTTGCTGGGAGGTCAGATAGGAGGCTCACATACACATGGAGCATCAGATACATGTGTTTCACAGTGCATGTTGCTGGGAGGTCAGATAGGAGGCTCACATACACATGGATCATCAGATACATGTGTTTCACATTGCATGTTGCTGGGAGGTCAGATAGGAGGCTCACATACACATGGATCATCAGATACATGTGTTTCACATTGCATGTTGCTGGGAGGTCAGATAGGAGGCTCACATACACATGGAGCATCAGATACATGTGTTTCACAGTGCATGTTGCTGGGAGGTCAGATAGGAGGCTCACATACACATGGATCATCAGATACATGTGTTTCACATTGCATGTTGCTGGGAGGTCAGATAGGAGGCTCACATACACATGGATCATCAGATACATGTGTTTCACAGTGCATGTTGCTGGGAGGTCAGATAGGAGGCTCACATACACATGGATCATCAGATACATGTGTTTCACATTGCATGTTGCTGGGAGGTCAGATAGGAGGCTCACATACACATGGATCATCAGATACATGTGTTTCACAGTGCATGTTGCTGGGAGGTCAGATAGGAGGCTCACATACACATGGAGCATCAGATACATGTGTTTCACATTGCATGTTGCTGGGAGGTCAGATAGGAGGCTCACATACACATGGAGCATCAGATACATGTGTTTCACAGTGCATGTTGCTGGGAGGTCAGATAGGAGGCTCACATACACATGGATCATAAGATACATGTGTTTCACAGTGCATGTTGCTGGGAGGTCAGATAGGAGGCTCACATACACATGGAGCATCAGATACATGTGTTTCACATTGCATGTTGCTGGGAGGTCAGATAGGAGGCTCACATACACATGGAGCATCAGGCAGATCTGTTTCACATTGCACATTTATTCACACATGCTTGAAGGCATGCAACTGCTCAATATTTGTGAATATTTCTTGATTGTTAATTGTAAACTGAAATGACCAGTTGAAATTCTTTATTTATTTTTTGTGAGGTCTTTATATTGCCACAAAACCGATATGAGGATACTATAGTTTAACTACAACAATACTAATACTTTTAGACATTCAAGGATATAATCAAGTCTTCATAAGGGCACAGACAGGCACTTGAGCATGAATTTGGTTTGGATTGTTTTGAGTCCTGTGTCAATTTTAGGAGTAACATATAAGGTGAGATTGCTCACATTTTTATTCATGTATGGTAGACAAATAGTGCATAGCTGGACTTGAGTCATGTCCAGACCATCAAGACAAAATGTCAGTTATGTGGCATGTTACCATTGTGTGTGGGTATTCAAGTCAGATTTATTGACAAGACATGACAACAGGTGACAGTACGAAGAACAGGTTGCTGACTAGAACCAATTGCCTACCTGTTTTCAGCTGAAGTGTGACATGTACACTGTTTTTCCTTTGTCAGATGCTGAAGTTGGTCAGGGCCAGATACAGAACCGGAACAAGATCACAGCAACCTTGGGCTTGGTGGTCCATGCAGCAGGTAGCATGGCTGCCCTCACCCACACCTCTTGCCGTTTCTTTTCAGCATGTTTATAGTCTGTTTGCAGTGAAAACGTACCAATGAATTTCACTTTACACAAAAACGCGTAAATCAAATAAGGTGAATTTAAGATTGCGAATCCTCATAATTTTTATTTGCCAATTGAACATTTAAATCTCAGAAGTTTTCATTTTTGTAGCGACAACTAGCAGTGAATATGCTTTGGTTTTTTTGGTCACTGATACATCTCATACAAATCTAATTCAGTATCTTTCCTTTGACATTTCTTTACAACTGATCATCTACAGGCAGGCAAGAGGGATGGGTAGTAGATGGGCGCAGCAGGAGAGTAGTCAAGAATAGAGTCTAGATGTAGCTTGTCCGCACTTTAAGGGTTAAGTTAGAGTGAGAGTCTCAAGCACAAAACCTGCCTATGAATAATCAAAATTCAGTGCTGAGGATTTGTTTGCTATGATTAACATGCAAGACTTTGTGCCTTGCTGTGACTTGTGAGTCTATGATGTTTGAACTCTGACCTCCCCCTCCCCAGCTGATGGAGTAGCCCTTGGAGCAGCTATTACCCTGGCTGAAGCTCATATCACCATGATCGTCTTCATCGCCATCATGCTTCACAAGGTGAGAATGCATATAGTTGACTGACACCAAATATGAAATTGCTTTGAATGTGGATCCTGATAAACAACAAGATTTGGTTGTCTTGTTCAGTTACCAAACTGTGTGATATCGATAAACCATTCTGAATATGGTATTTTTTCATCTGTGTACACACTCTTTTGTGGCATGTTGACTTGTAACTAGGCGTCTGTTCAGCTGACTATGCCAATAGACATCCAGTCAGCTATTCATTTAGAAAAGCAGTGTTATATATCTTGGCTACTGAGAGTCATCAATCTGGTAATCTGGTAGCCCTCAATAAGATTTCGCCAGTTATCAGAGGACAGGTGGATGTTTACGATGTCTGAACTGTTCTTTTTCTGGTTTCCAGGCTCCGGCAGCATTTGGTCTAGTGTCTTTTCTCCTTCATGAGAACTTTGATAGACCACGTATCCGTCGCCATCTGTTGGCCTTCTCAGTAGCAGCACCTCTGTTGTCTGTTATAACATTCTTCGGTCTTAGTCAGGTACAGTGACCTTTATGCTTTTCTGATTTTATTGCTGAAATACTGCTGATTGTTCAGTGGACAAATGAAGCTGTAGGAAGGACGACTGCCCGAGATGGAAGTCAGATAGAATTCAGAGTACATCCAGATATAAACTCATGATGCGGTGTGTGATTAGAGTGATGCAGTTCAGGGGGAGCAATGGTAGCTTATCTGAGGTGATGCAATTCACAGTGTAAAGTTGCATTCCTTATGATCGTTAGTCCTAGATATGGACATGTAGTGTATGTTGCAAACTGGAAAATGTCGCAGACCTGCTTTAGTCTAGGCTCTCCCTCGCCATCTAGTAGTAGACATGTCATGATAAAACTGAATTTTTTAACAAAAATCACCATGAGCGTACACTGTAAGATACAGAGCTCTGTTGTCACTGTGTTATGGAGGGTGTGAGAAAGTGAGGTACTGTTCCAGATTGTGCTAGAGCACCTGACTTGGCAGTGTTGTAGAACTTAATAACACATTAGACTTTATTACACTCTTTTAATTGTTATGGTGAATAATTTGCCGTGGCAAAAGGTATAAGAAATCCCCTCAGAACCAGCAAAATATAACTCTGAGAAGTGTTTTGTATTGAGCAGAGAGCACCATACAATGATTCACAATAGAGGTTTCATGTGCACTGCAAATGAGTCAAATCTAAAGTAATGGGTCACAAATATGATATCAACTCACCAAAGTCTTGGTTTGAGAGTGAGAAACAGCATTACTGAATGTAACAGGGCGAGCGGTCAGGGAGCGGTTATGTAGATAAAGCGTTGACGAAGAGGCAGGTTGACATACTCCACTTAATCTGTTTGTCCATGACGTCAACACATCCAGCCTCTGTATACAAAGTCACTGATTCCTGAACAATCGAGCACAATACGACCATCGCCATTAATGTAGAATTTTCTTGGCCAGCCTTGTGTTATGTCTCAGTCAAACATTCTCAGAGGAAGGTAGCTCAAGAGAATTATCTTAAAAGCCTGCCACTAAAATACTAATAGCACTGAACATTTATGATACGAAGTGTGACCCATAATAATTATCACTCAAAACTTTAAACACTGTGACTCAAATAATAATTATTACTGAATGTCTGTATTACGTCCGACATGTTTTACAGGGTAAAATTTTGGTTATGGGGTTTTGGCTTGTTTTTTTATGCCACTCTAAGCAATATTCTAGCAATGGCGGAATATCTGTACATTATCAAGTCTAGACCAGACAATCCAGTGATCAATAGCATGAGCATCAATCCATGCAATGGTGATACATTGACATGTGTCAATTAAGTCAGCAAGTCTGACCCCTTGATTCCATTTGGCTGTCTAATAACCGCAAGAAAATTACCTGGACAATTTCCTTATGATTCTAAGAAGGATAATACCGTTGACAATACCTTTCAAGTCACCACTTTCTGGTTTTCTTTTCAGCAAAGTAAGGAGAAGCTGTCAAACATGCATACGACAGGAATTGCCATGCTGTTTAGCGCAGGAACATTTTTATATGTGGCAACTGTCCATGTGTTGCCGGAAATACAAACAGAACATACTCGGACGACTGCCCCTGATGGAACTGTCATAGTCCGGGAACACAAAGGCTTCAGGAAAATTGAGCTTTTGGCTCTGGTAGCAGGCTCTTTGATTCCTGTGGTGTTAGCACTAGGACATAAACATTGAGAAACACAACCAGTGTTGTAGGCTATAATTATTGAAGATAATGGCTCCTCCTTTGCTTTAGTCTTGCTGAGTCATTTGGAGGTGTCAGAATATCTCCTACTTGTGGAACTAAGACATCAAGAGGAATTTTATATTGCTTCCATTAGTCTCACTGAGTCATTTGGAGGAGTTAATATATATCATTGTGTTATTCTTACTTAATCATGTGAAAGAATTATTTCTGTCAGTATCATCTTATTCTTGGGAAAACGTTATTTCAGGTTAACTGTGGTTCAGGTCGTGTTGATGTGCAGAGTTCAGTCTCTTTGTTATGTCATTATCTGCTGATGGTCGTTTGAATCACAGATTCATTGTGATATGAATCCTTGATACCTCAAACTGTAAGTTTTCTCCCCACACAAAGCAGACATTTTGTTTTTAGAATGGTGTTCAGAACAGCATTAAGCCCAACACTTATTCATTCATAATACTTTTCTTCCTCTCATGTATGATGTATATTTTACAAAGAGTAAACTCATGTGGACTGTGGGTCTGCATCTACGCAGTACACATATATAAAGAGTTTTTGTTTTTGTGAAAGTGTTGACACTGCCTACCTAAAGAACATCGGGCAGTATACCTCAGTGCTACACTTACAGGTTCACACCGAAATGTAGATATAGCTGCAGTGAAAACAAGCTGATATTTGATTATGTTTTTAATTCATGATTCTTATTTCTGGAACTTATCATATTATTTGAAGGTCTGGAAAAGAATCATCTTTAATGAAACATAAATGCCAAATATAACTCCAGCAGGAATATTTGACAGATGATGCTTGGATGATATCATGCCACCTCACCTTGTGCTTGTCTGTTGTGTGAGATTGATCGTATGTGAACCTTTAACACCATTTGGATTACCACCCTAGGACTCCATGTTCTCACCCAGATGTTTTTGTGTATGGTAGAGTTATCATGGTGTAAATAACTTGAATGGAGTGTTGTAAGCAGGTTTCAGGGACACATCTATGTCCATCTCACAGTGGTTCGGGAGAGATCATCCTTTCAGGGATCATGTCTAGAGAATGTATCACCACGACTTCAGGTAAACCTGTCAGTCTATCAAACATCAGTGTCTTTAGTGGGATGAGCAGAACACCTTGATGCCATGAGTGACAACATGGCTGGGGTATGACAGTTTGTGGGAGTCTCAGTACTGTGGGTGGGTCTCCATTAATCCATGCTTTACCTCTATGGTCATCTTGGTTCCCTTACACAAGTTCCGGTGGTTAACAACATATATAGCATCATTCATATTTCATGTGTCATATCAAATGTCATGTTAGATGTGTCATGTGTGATGCGTCATGGCTAGTATGTCGTGTGTTTGGTATCCAGAACTTCAGACATGTTTTCAAGCAGTTGGGTCTTTTCTCCAGTCTATGTAAACTTAATCATGGTGTTATTCGTTACACTCCCCTACTGAGTCTAACAAACTCTAGTCGGAGGTCGCGTCTGGTAACCTTTGAGACTGACCAATCGGAACACAGCTTACCAAATTGTGAAAGTGCACATTCGCACATACCTTTTCAACTTTTACCTGAAAACGGTTTGTACTTTAACGATTCCGATGTATTTTCATGCGATCACTTTGGGGTGATGCACATGGAGTTTGCTACAACACTTTTAACATTGAGAAAACAGTCGCTGAAAATAGCATTTTAATAAATATTCAAGGATGTCAGTTTGCTCAAATATTGGGAAATGGTAACCATGTGATCAGAAAGGCCTACAGGTCAAATATATGTATTTCATGCAGATTTTTGTTTGTGGAGGGATTAGTGTCAGTGACTGTGGAGTTTAGAAACCCTGCCAAACCTTAAACAGTAAGTGTTGGTTAAATCCATTCTGTCATCTTGGGTTTGATTGGACAGTCATTGGTTGCTCAAAGGTTACCTGACATGACCTCCTCCTGGGGTTTGTTAGACTCAAAGGATTTCTCTCTGAGGATTAGGGGACAACCAAAAGGTCTTTATTGAGTGGTATTTTTTACATATTTGAAATAACAAAAAACTGGTCATGCTATATCTTGATATTCAGTGAAATAACAGTTTCACTTTTGTTGAAAGGAAGCAGTTGTTTTGTTTTGTTGTTTCATTGTTTTAGAAACACACTGATGGTATGACAGAGTGTGGGATGGTGTGGACAAGGAGTAACTCATGTAGTCTCAAAATACATGATTTCTAATGAGGGTAAAAAGATTTGAGGATATTGTTTGTATATATTGCAGTTGTTATGGTAGGAAATGCTGGAATTTTCAATATAAGTTTACATTTGATCTTCAAGAAACATTGATTGCAGAGATTGATGATTGTACTAGAAGGAAGTACTGTGATATTCTAGTGGTTTGTCCAGAAATGGAAACATCATTATTCATTTACAGTAACAAAATAAGTGTCACCAACTTCATTTGCCAAATGTGGATCCATCGTAATGAAAACATGCCTCAGGGTGAATGCTATCAAGTATCTTATTGGTAGATAATTACCGATATTTATATTTTATAACTATTGGTTTTCACATGATGAATCGTTTGGTGTTTGGTGAGACCTTTGGTGTTAATGACATGAGACCTTTGGTGTTAATGGCACAGTGTTTATACCATCAGCTGTGTGTCCTGTGGCCTTGCAAGCCAGTTTGATGTACTGGTGTATCATTTCGATGGCATTATTGAAGCAATGCTGTCATACAATTTATCATTGGTTAGGGACAGCACTGCTTTCTGTATGAGATACTGAAGAATGAAGTGACCGCTGTGACTACATTGATACATACTATGTTGATACATACAAGCATCCACCGTAAAATATGTCAAGGTGCCATCTTAGTATAGATACATGCAAAAATATACATATATAGTAGCCCCGGATTACCAACTGATTACTGGTAGAGAACGGGAACCAAGCAGTATGTAAGTTCCAGTGTGGGATAGCCTGTTTTGAGAATTTATTAAAAGTGTGTAATGAGTTATCAAGTAGGATAAAACTGTAGTTGAACTGTGTGAGAGTTGATGAGTATCAGAATTGTTTGTATGACTGTGAATGTGATGACATTTTCACTGAATAATGGTACTTTTTTAGCTGTCATGTTGTGACAAAATAGGAAAAAGGGCATTAGAAAAGGCATTGAAAAGCAACCTGTCCCAGCTTGTCCCTCTGTTTGATTAGTGAAATACCAGTAGTTGACTTGACCCACTGTTGGGCTGCTCAAACACACCCTTACATGGAGCATGGATGCTTTAACTCTCTCATATGTGAAAATACATTATGTTTTGGAATTTCATTTTCTTATGGTATTGAGGAAAGAAATCTGTTTAAGTCATTATCATAGTAAACTGTCAGGTTATCCACAGGCAAACTGTAGCGCAAATGGGCTGCACAGCATAGAGAAAATGATTAATCTTCTCTACATGTGAGCGAATATGAAGACTTGTCATATTCTTTATGCTGTGCAGCCCCATTTGCACTACAGTTTGCCTGTGGGTTATCTTATGAGCTGAGCATATTTGGCTATGTTATATATTAGACAGAATCAGCTAGGGATATTTGTAAATTTTGAAATTATGAATGATGTATTTATTCATTCACATACTGATAAAATATGTCATAAAAATACCAATATCCCTAACATATTTTGTCCAGTATATATAAGTTGTCATTCACAACTATTTCCCCACAGTACTTTTCTGGTTGAAAGGAAATATTGTTGATTTCATACTAATACTATGGCAGTGTTTCAGCCAAAGAAAGTGGATTTTGTTTGAGACAAGTAAATTAGACTAGCAGTTGCTATATACAGGCATTCATGCCTGTCCCAGCAAGTTTCTACATTGTCTGTGTGCCCCAATCACCAGCTGTGTTGTTCATTAATCTAGTGACAGCTTGCAAGTGAACAGCTGGGATGGAGTTTGTGAACAAAATCACCAAGGCAAGCTAAACATATGAATGACGATGAGAAATGTGAACTTACAAGCATGTTTTAGTCTGTCATCAGCTGACACAGACCTGCATATATGACACTGTGTAAAGTAAAAATACACATTGAAATGAAACACTGCATCATTTCTGAAGCAAAAAGAATCACTAATCAAAACCACACTATTCAATGCTATAGATAAAAAATGTAACCAAACTGATTTCTGATCTCAAACTGAGGCGAAAGTACGCACGGTATTTCTTTAAAATTCAGACTTGGAGACATGCATCTGAAAGAAAAGGTATTAGTTGAAAATCGATTATGTTTGTAAAGTGTTTGGCCTCCAAAAAAATTTTGGAGAGTCAACCTGACCCCCAAATATAAATGTCTAGGGGGAACCCTTCACAGACCAAGAATTTCCATTTCACATCAGCTGACATGGTAAATGTTTATGATGAAATTTTCTTACAAAAAATTAACTCATAAATGTTTACATATGTGTATTTCAATTTACTGCTTTCATAAGAAAGTATTCAACAATATTTTTGATTGGAAGCAGATTGAAAACTGCATATCAGTGTGCATTCTGTCAAAATGTTAAAAGATGGGGGTGGGACATTTATTTTTATATCTGTATTTTTCTTAGCAATCTGTTGAAGACATCTGTGTACATTTTCTGCTTATGAATGATGTTCACGTATAAGAAGAATCCTTGGTAGTAGTGTATGTATGGCGTACTTCACAGCTAAGAAAAATATCTGAACACTGGAGAAATTTATTCATTTGGGGAACTGTGGACAGCTGATTGATGAAAGGAGGGGTGATAGCTGCTGAGATGGATTTGGCTGAAATATGATTAATTCATCATGGCTTTCCTTGTACCAACATACCAAAATCACCATAGATTCACCAAATTCACGTAGTCTCATCAAACTAAAATTCAAGCAGAGTTCATACTTCCCATGTTATACTTTTCTTAAGTAGCAAAGTTTCGTTGTGGAAAATCCTTTCTAGTCGTCATGCTGGTGTTTTAGATATTATTGGCAGGAGTGTCATCAGTCCTGATAAAGCGTGTTGTAGCTGTAGGTGGTCATCAGTAGCTTTTGGTCACAGCTAGTCACATTGCAAGGGGACATTGCTGCCATGTTGATACATATATATGCCTAGAAACATCTGGATAAATATTCTTCTATTTTCACACAGTGGTATTTTTCTGACCAATGTGTAGTCCTGTAGCATAGGGTTAAGAGTTGTTTCTACCAAAGATCTTGACTCAGTCATTATCATCTGTCTCTGCAGACTTTTTGCAGTAGAAGTCTGTAGCAGTCTCTGATCAGCAGACCTGATGTGTCATGGTTTTGAAGAGTTACAATGTGTGTGTGCATGCATGCATATTTCGATGCTGTGAGATGACAGTGTGTACAGATGTGTAATATTTGTGTATTGTTCTCCATACTGTACAAAGCACCTGTTCAAAGGAACAATGTTATCACCCTAGAATGGAGATTTGTTTCAATGTTGTAGTCTTGAAATCAATTCAGTTCAGGATTATGTCCATTGATAATTAGAACATACAGCCTAGAAATGTAAATATTTCATAACAAACAAATTCCTTTCAAGAAACAATCCTTAGAATTCTAGTAATTTCATGAAATCATATGTGCAAGCTGTCACTACAGGTAGGTTGTATCCAATTATCTTTGAAAAGCAAACATGAGAAATCTGTAGACAATGGTTAATTTACTTACAGTAGACTGGTTCGCCACCCTGATATTTCTGGAATATTGCTGCAAGTGGTGTAGAACTATTAAAACATGCGGTTATGTACTGATAATTATGAAAGGCTTTCTGTGTAATGTTCACTATGAATGTTTGTTCTGAATTGCCTCAATTAATTTGTTGTAATAGGTGTTGCTTCATTAGTCAGTCATTATTTCATACTTGTACATATTTATGGGGAGTGCATTTTTTTCTTTTTTTCATATACTTCTTGTAAAACTCTGTTGTAAGCATAACTTATCAACTTATTTAAACATACCTTGTAAATAAACATTTCTTAACAAATTCAGTGTTGTAGTTTTCAAATAGTTTAGATTTGATTAGTTTTTGAGGGTTCTAGTGAAGATATTCAGATAAAATGGGTGTCAAAGTTTACTGGAGGTGAGAGTTGGAAAGACCTGAGGAAAACACATTTCTATTAATCGCTTCATGGGGATTATTTCTTTGTTGTGATGTGCATGGCGAGGCTATACTGTTTTCTGCGTTCGTGTGTAATAGATGTTGGCACAACGCAAACATCAAAATCATAGGCGTAAACACTACCCCCGCATCATCTCGCTTGTATGGATCCACATAAAAAAGTTCCAAGGGGCAGAACTCATGTCATCCTAATGACTAACTGTTCTTAAAGCGGACGTAAAATAAATTTATTTGGTTTGAAATACATTTCTATCGTGTACCAAAAGTGGCCCTGTTGATTTTAAGCAGTGCTCGCATAATTATATCCCATAACGTCATAGGAATGAAACATAACCAGAATTTAACCCGTATCGCCCATGTCTTAGTGGGGAACTTCATGGATTCACTTCACTGATCACTCGAAATCACACAAATTATAGTCTGCAGCGAAAACGTACCGATGAAACTCACATGAAACAAAAACAGAAAATCGAATGAAATGAAATTAAGATTGAGCATCCACATACTTTTACCTTGCCAACTGAACATTTCATTCTCAGAATGCTATTCAGCTCAGGGTAAACGTTGTTTAAGAAACGACCATGCTTTGAAATCGCTCTATTTCTTTGTGTTACAAGGGGGTGTGCTCAACAAAAGGAACCACGAGAACGTATGAGGTTGGTTTAAGATAACGATCATCACGTCCAGCCCGTGAATTTGTTTCACTGTTCCAACTACTGCGCTCACCCCCTTATAATACAAACCAATAATAACAATTTGAAATGATCGTTTGTTCTTGCATGGGAGAATTATGAGGATCTGCAATCTTAATTTCACTATATTTGGTTTACTTGTTTTGTCTAAAGTGAAATTCATCGGTACATTTTCACTGCAAACAGACTATTGTATGATGCGTATGACAACAGTCCTCAGAAATAGTTTGGTCCAGAAGGAACTTGGATGTAGCCACAAGGACCACCTAGATTCAATCCCCAGGGACACCAATGTGTTACCAGTTGGGCCACCAAGACGTATGCAGTAGTACTACTGATTTAAGCTCCAGCGCATCTAGACATATGCAGTTGGAGTACTGATTTACACCCTGTGTTATCTAGAGTGAATGAGTTTAGTTTTACGCCGCACTCAGCAATATTCCACCTATATGGCGGCGGTCTGTAAATAATCGAGTCTGTACCAGACAATCCTGTGATCCACAACATGAGCATCGATCTGCGCAATTGGGAACCGACGACATTTGTCAACCATGTCAGCGAGCCTGACCACCCTATCCCGCTAGTCGCCTCTTACGACAAGCACAGTCGCCTCTTATGGCAAGTATGGGTTTCTACCCCCGGACCTTCACCTTTGTTATCTAGATGTATGCAGGGGAACTACCAAGATTTACGCCCCAGGGCATCTAGACGTATGCAGTTGGATTACTGATTTACGCCCCATGTTATCTAGATGTATGCAGGGGAACTACCAAGATTTACGCCCCAGGGCATCTAGACGTATGCAGCTGGATTACTGATTTACGCCCCATGTTATCTAGATGTATGCAGGGGAACTACCAAGATTTACGCCCCAGGGCATCTAGACGTATGCAGTTGGATTACTGATTTACGCCCCATGTTATCTAGATGTATGCAGGGGAACTACCAAGATTTACGCCCCAGGGCATCTAGACGTATGCAGTTGGATTACTGATTTACGCCCCATGTTATCTAGATGTATGCAGGGGAACTACCAAGATTTACGCCCCAGGGCATCTAGACGTATGCAGTTGGATTACTGATTTACGCCCCATGTTATCTAGATGTATGCAGGGGAACTACCAAGATTTACGCCCCAGGGCATCTAGACGTATGCAGTTGGATTACTGATTTACGCCCCATGTTATCTAGATGTATGCAGGGGAACTACCAAGATTTACGCCCCAAGGCATCTAGACGTATGCAGTTAGATTACTGATTTACGCCCCATGTTATCTAGATGTATGCAGGGGAACTACCAAGATTTACGCCCCAGGGCATCTAGACGTATGCAGTTGGATTACTGATTTACGCCCCATGTTATCTAGATGTATGCAGGGGAACTACCAAGATTTACGCCCCAGGGCATCTAGACGTATGCAGTTGGATTACTGATTTACGCCCCATGTTATCTAGATGTATGCAGGGGAACTACCAAGATTTACGCCCCAGGGCATCTAGACGTATGCAGTTGGATTACTGATTTACGCCCCATGTTATCTAGATGTATGCAGGGGAACTACCAAGATTTACGCCCCAAGGCATCTAGACGTATGCAGTTAGATTACTGATTTACGCCCCATGTTATCTAGATGTATGCAGGGGAACTACCAAGATTTACGCCCCAGGGCATCTAGACGTATGCAGTTGGATTACTGATTTACGCCCCATGTTATCTAGATGTATGCAGGGGGGACTATACCTAGTTATACGCCCCAAGGCATCTAGATGTATGCAGTAGAACTACTGATTTATGTCCGAGGGTACTAGAAGTAGACACTGGCTAGATATAGGCCGTGGGCCTGGCGGAACCAAGTGGAAATGTTGGTCCATTGCTAAAACCATCGAACACTCAGACCCTATAGCTCACTCACTCCAACCGCAAAGATCCGGGTTAAACGTCGTCTAGAGCAACCCATGTTTCTCATAAAAGGCGAATAACGGGATAAGGGGATCGGGTTCGCCTACTTGGTCATACTACCCCATTTGCGTAGATACATGCCCATCATGTTGATCACTGGATTGTGTGGTTGAGACTCAAATATATACAAACCGCCGCTATGTTGCGGGAATATTGCTGAGTGCGGCCTGTGTCAACACTCACTCGCTCAAAACGCCGCGCAAAACTGTTTATTTGTTTTAACATTTTCGAAACTGAAAGTCTCTCAGATGTTTCACTCCCATTATGATTAGGGTTTTTTCAGGTTGACTATATCAACATCTCCTTCAACAACAATAAAGCATCCAAACAGAACCTGTATTAAATTCTTACTGTTGGATTTGTTCCGCGTGTAATGGAAGTGATGTCAGCTGTCGTGTACGTAGTTAAAATCCGTCCACCTTATGAGTGAGTGAGTGTGTGAGTTTAGTTTTACGCCGCTTTTAGCAATATTCCACGGCGGTGGACACCAGAAAATGGGCATCATACATTGTGGCCATGTGGGGAATCGAACCCGGGTCTTCGGCGTGACGAACGAACGCTTTAACCACTAGGCTGCCCCACCGCCCCCGTCCACGTTATGCGTGGGATGTACCTTCCTCACGTGAATCAACATTTCGTGACGGAATTTGTGAGATGGAAAATATGCTTAGTTTCATCTTCAGGAAACGTGATTACTCAGTTTGGCCAAATTATCCATACTGTATTTATCTGCGTTCGCACGGCTATCACACGTACCATGCGATGCTGAAATAACAAAATGTTTTGAAAAAACACCGTACATTAAATTCCTTTCTTGCTTTTATATCTCCATTGTGAATTGTTTGTAGTCTACATCAGAATCCGGGCGGTAGGGTAGCCTGGTGGTTAAAGCGTTCGCTCGTCACGCCGGAGACCCGGGTTCGGTTCCCCACATGGGTACAATGTGTGAGGCCCATCGCTGGTGTCCGTCCGCAGTGGTATTCCTGGAATATTGCTGAACGCTAACGCTAAACTCACTCATTCATGAGAATACAGCGAAATATTTACACCGTTACCTAACATGGGTCTGATATATATATACGGTCAAAGGGTATATATATATATATATGTTCAAAGGATATATGGCATGCGCATTTGGATATACTAATTTGTTGCTTCTATTTCATATAATAAAGTCACTTGCTATCAGTTTTGAATATAGAGTGTAAGTGTTATTAATAGTTCCCTTCAACATTCCAAGATAACAACACTAAGTAATATGCATGTATTGTTGCCTAGTAACAGACAGTATCACCACCGACGTAGGCCTTCCTAAGCTTCCTAAGCTAGATGAGGCGCCATGATGCTCTGTACCACAACACGGCTGTAGCACATCATCTACACTTGACAAACTTAGTTCCGAACCAAATGCACACAGGAATTTTGTCTTTGACATGTACACAGAAATGCGAAATAGTCCTTTCAAAACTGAAGTGGTCGAACGAATACTGAATTTGTCACGTCCGGCTCTTACATCAAGCGGAGTCATGGCGTCAGTGACCTTGGTCACTGCAGTTATATGTTAACGTGTCTCCGTGAAATACTGTCCCCCGCCAACTCGAAGCGGGGCACAATGTATTAAACGGTAGGTACGTCCGTCCGTCCGTCCCCACTCTTGTTAACGCGATATTTCATGAACTGTTTTACCCAGTATGTTCAAATTTGGTGAAAGTCTTCACTGGGGAATTACCCAAACACCAGTTAATTTGGGTGACCTGATTCTTCATTGGGGTATTACGCAGTTACCAGTTGATTTGGGTGAGCTTGACCATATTTTCAAGGACATCACGACACTTTGACAACTTTTCAAACCTATGATAGCTAATAAAATATTGCAGCCTACATTTACAGATTATGCAGACTCCAGTCATTTCAGGCATATTGTATGTGACCACAAAATAGTAAATATGTTATAAATATTTCATCCTCCTTTCAGTGGCGGGGGACATTGCCATATAAGTGGCAAACACTTTCTTGCTGCTGCGATCTATGTCCATACTGATGCACGCTCCATGAAACGTTCGTGTGTTTGCTATCTTCAAATGTACGATATTGTAGATGTGAAAATGTATGACCCCACCCCCACCCCCACACCCCACACCCCACACCCCACGACGCTAGATCTCGTCCATGCGATGATTTCACTTCCCGAGGAGAGTAAGTTCCTTCTCCAAGACCTCTCTTAGGGTTCTTTCTATTGCAGACTCCTATTCGTATGCTTCAATTGGCATCTCATTTGCTACACTTTGTTTCTATTACAATGAACAGGCAGCATGTTGACTAAAATAGGTGCAAAACAATATGTCAAGTGCCCGAATGCGCCTGAACACAATGGTCATCACTTAAGTTTCCCACTTCCGGAACGAATAACCTCACAGCTCTTAAGCTATACTCGCGAACTATCGAAGAGCAACTTCACGTTGCCATGGCTGCAGTGCTTGACCTATCTCACACTTTGAGCTCATATCCACCAGATTCTCATCTCTACCCAAAACCAGGCGCGTAGCAATCCATTGTTTTCGTGTAAGCCCTGCAGGTTGAAAAGCTTTATATTTAGAGAGTACTGATTTTTAGCAACAATCGTTTTTTAGCCTGGGCTATATCTTTAATAATGGTAGCTACTCTCCTGCTAACTTGAAGACAGAACACTGTCGCATGCCTTATCCAAAGTTTCGTGACGTTTCTGTTTCACCGTGACCCATGCACCCCGCGTAGTTAGCTAGTTAGCAAAAAACTGTGTACTACGGTGGGCATTATTTTGAAAAATATTTAGGCCAACTCCAATTGTCCATCAGTTTGCTGTGTGTTGATGCGTGTGATACATTATAGTGTCTGTTTCTCTATATTCACCATAGTCAGAGCAGTGACACATGAGCAGTACATGTACTAGCGCATAGAATCATTAAATTATTTGTACGTCACACTGATGGACTTTTGGAGTTTGTTGTGTTTGTTTTCAACATAATACCTTCCTCCGTAACTGTTTGTCTATTGTTGTAAAGTTGTCCTCAGTGCCCTCGACTACAGCTAGGTGCGGCGAGCAAACCCCAGTTATTCCGCTTTCCGGCCCATCTCTGCTGGGACTGCATACGTACAGAGGAAGACAATACCTCCCATCGTGGGTCACCCTCACGGAAATGCGTCAGGATATTTCATATCTGCTTGGACACCATGATTATCGACCGCTGTTTTTTTTCTACTCGCCTTCTGACAAGTCTGGATGTTAAAACCGAGATACAGGTGCCTTCTATAAATAAATCGTCATTCCTGAAAACTTATGAAGAAATAAAGAGAGAACACAATATTTCACCATCTAAATGGTCGAAATAATGGATTTCACCATTATAATATGTGTCCATCAAAACTGTATTTTCCGCATACATACGCACACTATCAGCACTGTTTGAATTTGAATTTATTTGGGAAATTTTCTCTTTAAGACTTCCAGTATATCTGGAATTATTTCATGAACCGGAAGCGATGATGAATGTTCAACACGCTAACCCCATAACTTGTGATTCCATGAAATACCGCCACGAGAACCATCAGTGGTGAAAACACACTTTTCCTCATCACATGCTCAGTGTGTGTGGTTTTTTCTGTTGTTGTTTTTTTTTTTTTGCGGAAGATATTTCGCGTTCCCTGTAGCAGAAAGCGTTGCACATTAATTTTAGGGAAATTATTTACATTGTGCATGCAACTCCATAAAATCATCATCACAACCTGTGATGGCTGTCGCGGCCATATTATAGAGGGCACATAATTCTACTTCGAGCAAACGAAGGAGAGCTGTAGCGTCCATATTATCGTGAACACCTACTTCTGAGTGGAATAAAGGAGGGAGCATAGTTTATTGTCTCACAATCCCTGAACCACATTATTATTCCCGACTTCCCAGCCCTCTCTGCAGTGCTAAAGCCGTAAATTAAGCAAGTCTAGATTCCATGTCTTACCTAACTGGAAATGACAAGCTGTATTGTTCCCTAACCGTGAGTGGTAAATCTTTGAGATTTGAAACTGCACCATTTGTATGTAAAGAGCGAGCGAGAGAGTTTAGTTTTACGCCGCATTCAGCAATATTCCAGCTATATGGCGGCTTTCTGTAAATAATCGAGTCGGGACCAGACAATCCAGTGATCAACAGCATGAGCATCGATCTGCACTATTGGGAACCGATGACATGTGTCAACCAAGTCAGCGAGTCTGACCACCCGTTCCCGTTAGTCGCCTCTTACGACAAGCATATAGTCGCCTTTAATCTACTCCGCAACTTCACGGGTCCTTGTATATAAAGACCGTCAGAAAACAAACAAAGCAACAGTAACTGTTGTGTCCCAGGTCGCAGCACTCATGAAAAATGATAGAGATAGTTTGGTCTTACTCCACACTCTGCAATATTCCACCAGTAAGTCGATGGTCTTAAATAATTCAGTCTGGGCCAGAAAATCCAGTGATTGAACGCATGAGCATATAACTCTTCGCATGTTAGTAAAATGGAGACTTTTGAATTTCGAGACAACATCACATTTCAAAATAATTTTCATGGTTTTCCAGTTAGATCATTGGCCTTCTTGTCTCCAAGTGACACTGTGGGCTGCAAGTTTCCAAACTGTAAACAGTAGGGGAACTTGACTGGGCGACATGAGTTGATGAGAGCATGGAGAAAGGACAGGGCTTAACAAGAGTGCCTGTCACTTGTACTGTTGTATAATAGTTGAATGATGTGACTTGTAATTAGCAATGACCCCAGCATGTAGTTTCTGAATCTCTGGTCTCCCTTGGGCTCCTTTTCAATTTATGTGTGTTAGTTTGTTACTATCAAAACTATATTTATTCAGAGACTAAGCATTAGTAGCCTCCGTATTTAAGAGATGAAATAAAGTTAACGTCATTCATTACCTACAAAACCAGCTCCTACACGGGGGTTATTCCATCTGTGCAAGTGCCCGTCCCTTGATGTCCGCTGAGTGGGTCACTCACATATTTCAAATTTCATTTCCTCCTGCCATCAAGGAAATGCATCGTGTTGCGGTTTGTAAATTCCCCCACTGACATCATTGGGTATGAACTCCAGGATTAACTAGTATTAAAGTTCACACGCGCCATTTAGTAACACATTGAAGCGGCTCACGAGACAGGAAATATTCATGTTCAGCTGGTTTGTACCTTAATTAGTCATAAAATTAGAATGTTGTATTTTCAGTTCTCCAAATAATATACAGTGAATGTGGGAGTCTTCGAGGGTCTAGTCACACTCACGTGGGGTATTTAGAAGTAAATAATATGAACCTAACTATGTAACATCTTACATAGGCTTGACCTCAGTTATCCAGACGTTACAATTTTACAAATGTGGCCCAGCATAATAAGCATCGATGGTTTATATTGTAATATTTGATGTTTATATAATTTTCCGATATCTGTCAAAATTTACAAGTCCCATGACAATACTGACGTGGACGCACGTTGCTGTGCATACCGCTCAGGTCACGAATCAGTCAAGCAACGTTGGGCTTGGACAGTCTTTGTGGATAGGTGACCGTGTTGACGGCTGAACTCCTGGGAGTTTCTATGACTCCAGTCCTGGCCCACAACGAAGCACATGTGATACATGTGGTGTCAACTTACGCAAGTGAGCTTGTTCACAACCGCCTCTGTTCACACAGTGAGAAATGCATACCCGGAGAAACCATTAACCTTCTAGCGACTATAACAGGCTTGGCTTATACGAGCAAAGCAAATGATCCCAAGAAATCTCTAATATTCATCTCATTCTTTGTAAATGGTCAGATTTAAATAAGTGTGGCTACAAGCGCTACAAGGCAGGCTGTTTAACGGGGGTGCCAAAATCTGTGAAAAACACGCACCCTAGAATACTGTTCTTTATCATACCACCACTTTCACCCAGGAGGTGCAGGGCTCAGTCATCGGATCTGAAGAAGAAGCCTATACGATCATTGGTTCCAACGCCGTTTCTGTGTGATCATTCGTCTTAGTTAGTCCAAACTAAACCTATGCTGTTCAGACAAGAGTCAGGAACCTATAGCTCTTCGACCGTTCGTCCAACCTCAAGCTGACAGGTTGTTATCTGTCCTTGCTGGCACAGACCCGTGAAGGTCCCGGGGTAGACTAGACCTTCAGCAACCCATGCTTGTCGCGACCCGTGAAGGTCCGGGGTAGACTAGACCTTCAGCAACCCATGCTTGTCGTAAAAGGCGACTAATGGGATCGGGTGGTCAGGCTCGCTGACTTGGTTGACACATGTCATCGGTTCCCAATAGCGCAGATCGATGCTCATGCTGTTGATCACTGGATTGTCTGGTCCCGACTTGATCATTTACAGACCACCGCCATATAGCTGGATTATTGCTGAGTGCGGCGTAAAACGTAACTCACTCACTCACCCATGCTGGTATGCGCGAAAGGATGATTTTCAAACTTAGGTCAGTTACAGGTCGACTCACAATATATTCAATTTTGGTGGTAACAAATAAACTCATATAAATTGAAAAGGAGCCCTATAGTTCCCGGTTAAATTCGTCACCCCGAAAGACCCGGGTTCGGTTCCCCACATGGCCACAATGTGTGAAGCCCATTTTCTTGTGCCGCCATTCAGGACTTTGACACTGCCGGAAGGGTTATACGCAGTAGGGAAAACACTGTGGCTCGGGGACTGTGAGACAGACTAAAGGTTTGGCGCGTAACCTGTAATGCCTCAACAATACAGCGATCGAACGTACAGAGATATGTAACTACAGTGGAAGCTGTATAAATTGGCAGCTCTCTAATCCGACAAGTTGTCAACATCGGTATAAAATCTCAGTCCCGTCCATGCCTAGCACATTTATGTATAAACCAATCTGTGACCTAAAATATTTTTTACTCTAGGTTTTTCTGTGGTCGTTATACAACGTTAATAATGTTTTTTTGTTTGTTTGTTTATTTGGGTTTTGTTTGGGCTTTGGTTTTTTGTGTGTTTCGTTGTTTTTCACCTTTTGGTCAGATACATGTGGAATATTTGAAACACCTACCCCAAAACAGTTAAATGAAAACTGACATGTTCTTTACTAAATATATTAAGTGGTGTTTACAAAATCCTTCCTCAAATTCTATATCGATATCAGAATTCTTGAAAGTTTCCCTGGTAATTTAATTCCCCGTTTGTACACTTTTTTCCGCTTCTCGAAACATAACATTCCCATCTCAAGAATCCGTTACTTTGCTGATGATATTGTTGAGTGCTCAAGGACATACAAAGGTCAATAAACCAATTAGAACTAAGTCTCAACAAAGAAATATATATACAGTACTTGGTCACACCAACCTGCAGCCGCTTAGCAATAGTCACATTTATATGGCGCAATAGAATCATACATGTATTTATTTCTTATTGTGTATATTTATGTCTTATTATGTATTAAATAGAAACGTTTCAATAAAGTATCCATAGTTACAGTCACATGCCGCTATTGTTTCCTGGTGGGCAAACTCTCGTCAAACAATAACACAAATCTGGTATAGGAAAACCCAACCCGGAAAAACACCAGATCACGACAATAGATATAAAACTTAATGGACTTCCATTAAGGACTTCGCGGGGAATATTTGAAGTCTCCACGTAATTTAAAAGAATTTTAAGTTATTTTATGGTGGCAATAAATATCATCTTGAAAGGTTAGGAAGTGATGACAGAAATAATCAATAGTTGGTAGGGACTGACTTTCAGCTATCTTACTTCTGCTGCTACATATGTTGCTCCTCCCCCCCCTGCTGCTCCCCCTCCTCCCCCCCCCCCTCCTCCTCCTCCTCCTCCTACTACTACTACTACTACTACTGCTACTGCTACTGCTACCGCTACCGCTACCACTACCACCACTACCACTACCTCTACCACTACCTCTACCACTACCACTACCACTACCACTACCACCACTACCACTACCACTACCACCACCACCACTACGACTACCACTAACACTACCACTACCACTACCACTACCACTACCACCACCACTAACACCAACACCAACACCAACACCACCACCACCACCACCACTACCACCACCACTAACACTACTACTACTACTACTACTACTACTACTACTACTACTACTACTGCTCCTGCTCCTGCTCCTGCTACTGCTCCTGCTGCTACTACTACCACTACCACCACCACCACTACTACTACTACCACCACACCACTACTACTACTACTACCACCACCACCACTACTACCACTACCACTACCATTACCACCACCACCACCACCACCACCACCACTACCACTACCACTACCACTACCACTACCATTACCACCACCACCATTACCACTACCACTACCACTACAACTACCACCACCACTACCACTGCCACTACCACTACCACTACCACTACCACCACAACCACTACCACTACCACATCGCCACTGCTACTGCTGCTGCTGCTACCACCACCAAGAACATCAATAATCGTCATAATAATTGATATATTTTATGCCAGGCCAGATCAGGTGACACCATCGATATAATTCTTACGTGAAGCTGCAACCTGAAGGGAATGTGAAAGTTAGGGATAAAACCCGAAGGTGACCCCTTGTGCGAGATATGCCCTCTTATCTTTTAACAGTCGTAAATTATCCACCTTCGGAATAACCCTTTGCTAAATATAGACCGCGAACGGCCCCGACATGCCTGGAGACCTGTCACACCTGCTGTGACTATTGATGTACTATACCTATAAGTATTTGTGTACTGTTACGTATGAAGGTGTGCTCCTGAAATATCCATGTATACTCATGGTGTAGCGATATGTCCCCATGAACATTTGAAATACATCTGTATACCCTCGAAGCATTTATATTTACCAATTGCAGAGGAGGGTGCACTCATGAAGTAATAAAGTATATTAGTTAAGTATCAAATTACTGTGTAAGTACTGTATACTGCTTAAGTTTCCAAACTTACCTACATTTTGTTCTAAGTTCAACAGAAAGCATTGACAAGCGATTGCTCACCCGAAGGTGATTGTAGAGAAGGGGTGACGACAGCAAAATGCCAGAGGTCAGTGATGTTGTTGATGATGATGGTAATGATGAAGGTGGATGACGGTAATGTCGGTAATGAAGGCGGGGATGTTGCTGCTGCTGAAACAACGAGTTCAATCATCATAATTCACGAGCGAGTGAGTGGGTGAGTGAACTTAGTTTTACACTGCCTTTAGTAATAATCTAGCAGTATCACAGCCGGGAGCACCACAGGTGGGTTTCAGAAATTGTACCCTATGTGGAGCATAGAACCCGCGTTCTCGGCGTGACAAGCGAACGCTTACCCACAAGGCTACCACACCGCTTCCGTGACAGTAGCTAAGAACGACAGCGGCTAATGATTCTCGAGCTGAGAGATATAGAGAGATGAATTTCGAAAGCGTATCCTTGAACGACTAAGGGGCGCAAATCAATTCACGGTAATTCTTTCTGCCTCGACTGATTTCCCCGTGAATACAGCGACACGTTGTAAATAGCAAACACTCACGTGTGTACATGAACACGTGTCACTGCTACTACACACAAGTACAGTAAGAATGAAGACTGATCAAAGTCTGTAAGATCTGTGGCTGAATGTAGCATCCGTGTGCTCCTAACCTAATGGAGTGAGTGAGTGAGTTAATATTTAAAGTGACACCGGCAATATCCCAGCCATATCGTGACGAGCCTAATGAAGAGTGTGGTGGGGTAAATGATTAAAGCTTGTACAGTGTCAGACATTTTGGCTCAGCTGCGCGTGTCCATATATATTCTGTAATATATATATATACCACGTTTGTCCATATATATTCTGTAATATACAGAGTTGACAAAACTTTAACGGTCAACCTCTGTGTCCATTATACATAAATGTGCAAAGATGTGGTGTTAACTGTGCAAACTGTTAACGGTTAACTGTACTGTAACTGATGTGAACAAAAATTAATATTCTATAAAAAAAAAGTCAAAACACCTTATTGACAGTGTCGGTGTTCGTCACAGAAAGAAGAACGTATTTGCTCACTTTCACACGGGATGTACGGGTCTTCTGTCCGTATTTATAGTTATATATTCAATGTGTGTGGTCTAAAACCGGACTTACAATGTATGTGATCTAAAACAGGACTTACATACAAATATATTCTATAATATATACGTTTGTCCATATACTATACATTCTGTATTATATGCATTACCACGTTTGTCCATATATATTCTGTAATATATACATGTACCACGTTTGTCCATATATATTCTGTAATATATACATGTACCAGGTTTGTCCATATGTATTCTGTAATATATACATGTACCTCGTATGTCCGATAATATATCTGAAATGTATACAACGTACAAAGACGCAATAAGTCATTTTAGTCATTCCGCAGTTCTGTTTCATTCGGTATAAAATAACCCACTGGACAAGTCAACAGTCCGACTTATTCGTGTACGTAAACGATTAAATTACCAAACACAAGAATTCTTCAAGCTTTGTACATTTTTTCTACGTTGAAAACAGTACCCCCAGGCAAAACCAGCCAAGCTCACTGAAATTCTGGTAAGAAAGAAATAGAAACTTTTAACATCTGTTCGATCACAACGAATTGTAAAACCCACCAGATCAATCCGAAAGTTCTGTTGGAAAATTATTATTCCAAAAATTGCTGCACTTTTTTCAGAATATATTTAACTTTTATAATTCTATTGTTTTACTTCTTGGTCGCATACTTGAATTACATAGAATCACTATATTTGTAGGCAAGCCATCATAATCTAACTTAATTTATATACTATATATTTCCTATAATATAACTATATCATCAACCAATATAACTAATCAACAAGAATCATTTGTCAGAATAGTTTACAGCACCATGAATTTCGGTTTGACTTTAGTTTGATAACATTGTTAGTTTGCCATTACAGATGATAATCATCTACAGTCATATTTAATCCTGCGCATCGCGAAGCCGAACATGTTTACGTGCAAACTAAGTACTACAATTTAAGTGCACTAACGTCAACCAATGACTGCAGAGCTACTAGGGGATTCCCCTTCTTCCTTACAAGGCGCGTCTAGGGTCACGTGTCAACAGCTCAGAAATTCTGGGCGTGCGGAGCTTCATATGTCCTGGTGGATGTTCCTCATTTGGGTTTTACCAACCATAGTAAGATATATAATACCCGCGCACCCGAGACAGTGTCATCTCTGTGGCTTGAGAGGACGGGGATTCTGTTTGATTCGTGAAAAGGTACAGACACCTTCGTACGAGACGGATAATGTATCGCACCAGCGACTCTCTCAATATGGAGGATAGGGACGATCTTCAAGTTGACTGCGCCGCGGTTGATCCTCCAACTTTAGGCTATAGTGGGGTTGCGGATATTCGCCCAGAACTCAAGAGATTCAATCATACGTCTATGAAAACAGATGGACAGAGAGAGGATTCGGGTATATATTCATTTGGACAGAGTTTGAAATCGACAGACGATATCAGCGACAATGACATGGTGGACAGGTCATTGCTTGACAATATTACCAATATGCAGATTTCGGAACCAGATGTTAAGTCAGAAAACAAGCAGTATTTGGAAACACCACTTGAAGACGATGGATACCATAGTAAATCTATCACAGACATCCACAAATCATGGGGAGAAGTGTTTGGTCGGCCAGTTGAAGAAATGGGAGGTCATGTTTACTGTTTGCCCAGCGTTTCACAAGAAGCGATAGAAGCATACACACAAGATGACGATGGCGACACGTAAGTGCAATTTTCTTCTTATTGACATGTATTTTGTTTATTTTAATGCATTTTACATGGACAAGGGGTGAGCCTTTGCTGAAAGTTAATGGAGGCCTTTTATCTGTACATAGCGCAGTGCGGGCCGTTGAAGCGATGTGTCATGCGCAGTTAAGTTTTGCGCAGCTATTGAGGTCAAAGTCCCCTTTGTGTGTCGGTTATTACGTGGGTTCGCAAATAGCGCGGTGGAAAGACCCAACTG
This sequence comes from Haliotis asinina, assembly GCF_037392515.1. Classification (NCBI taxonomy): domain Eukaryota; kingdom Metazoa; phylum Mollusca; class Gastropoda; order Lepetellida; family Haliotidae; genus Haliotis; species Haliotis asinina. The sequence continues at coordinate 2,961,883 of NC_090287.1, read as the reverse complement.
CGATGCAGTAATAACCTGAAGATCTTTTGTCACGGGAAAGTCCAAATGCGTCATAGATACTTGCTTGAATAATCAAGGCATACATTCAGCGTCCTGGTGACGTGAGCCAAACAAACCCATTTTAGATAAATAATAGAGATTACTGATGATATAAAGTTATGTAAATTAGTATGTGCGGTCCCAGGGTAGTGAAATATTGTTTTACCAAGTACCTTTTTTTAATGTGTAGTATCACATATTGATTTTCTGATCTGCAATATGACAACAGTCGCAAGTAGAAATAAACTCAAAAGCTGTAGTGTTTTGAAATCATACATTACTAAATGCTCAAAATGCCCTTCAAATAATTTATGCATTCCTAAATAATTTAATGAAATTGTCAACATACATGTTCTTTCATTTGATATTTTTTATTTACAGCCAACTTCACATGGCAATCATTCAACTGGCGGAGTCAATTGCACTGCAATTGATCAACTTAGCACCAAATCATGAGTGGTTAAATTTTGTCAATACTCTTCTCCAAACCCCACTTCACCTGGCGGTGATCACAAGGCAAGAGAAGATTGTCAGGAGGCTGATGGCAGCAGGAGCTTCAGTGGATGTGAGGGATCTCCATGGCAACACCCCCCTTCACATAGCAGCTCGTGAAGGTTACCTGGAGATAGTCAACCATTTGTTGAAACCAGTATGCTATGAAGAAACACAAGACAACAAATATGAAATCCCTTACCAGAGAATTCCACAGGACCTTGAAGCCAAAAATTATGACGGTCACACCTGTCTCCATCTGTCAGCTCTGGGAACACACACAAAGGTCATGGAGTCACTCGTTAAGAAAGCAGCCAAAGTAAATGCCCAGGTGAGTTATTCCTACATTTAATATTAGGGAAAAACTGTCGAACTAATATCTGTGGAAGCAATAGTTTGCCATATATGTTATCCATTTTAAGTGTGTTATCCATTTTAAGTGTGTTAACTTCAACAAGAACATCTAATTCTGAATTAATATCAATATGAAATTCTGTCTCTGCAGGATGGCAAAAGTGGTCGCACTGTGCTCCATTATGCTGCTGAGACTGGCAACCGAATTCTGCTCGAGTTTCTCCTTGGATGCAAGTACCTCAACTTGGACAGCTGCACATACGGTGGGCTGACCCCCATTGTTCTTGCAGCAGGAAGGAAGTTTGGAGATGTTGTTGGAATTCTCCAAGCCCATGGTGCAGATTGTTCCAGCTTGCAGGAGGACGCAGAAGATGAGGATGAAGATGTAAGTTGGAAAGAAAAATCTAAATTTCATTTGTAAACTTTTTCCTGTCAGCATGAGTTATTCAGACGATTGATAGGAAAGAATGATCTACCTAAACATGGTCATTGAAATACTCTTGCTTATGTATTTTGATTCTGTTTTCAGATGATTGATGATTTCTGCATAGCTGGTGAGCCTTTGTCGTTGCGATAGAGAAAAGCCAACTTCAAGAGTTGGTAAATTTCGAGATTCTCATTTCGATGAGTAGACCATCTTCACTACCCTTGAGTAGCAGATACAACTGACCCTCTTAGGCCCGGCCCTAATGACGTTTGAGCAAGTCTGAGAGTGAGTTAATTGTGGAACAACATCCGCCACCAAGGGGCCACCTTCCCGCTGCCATATTATCCTGTGGTTCTTCTCAAAGTTGAGGTTCACAGGAATGAAGGACTCCCATAGACAATTGAAACATTCTCAAGGCAGATGATGTCGATAGATTCTCGGCATCTTGGTGTTAAGGGTCCAACACCAGGCGTAATTCCGTTCAGCGCCACCTACATCCAGCCACTTCATGTAGAGGGGATGAAATGTTTGTGCAGATCTTGGATCTTTGATTTTTCGTAATGTGCAAAATACTTCCAAGTGAACGTTGCTTTGTTTATGGATGGTTCGTTGAAAGGAAAACAGTTTATCATAATGCTGTCCCCAAAGCATGATGCTCTTTTAACAGAGGGTTCAAAGGCATGCTTTCGACATCATAAACATGTTGATTTAGCTCATCTGGGTCCATGAGCACTGAAGAATTATGGACATCATAGGGACTGTTTCACAGATTAAAGAACTAACTGTTGCTTTGTCTTGCAAAGTTCAGATATATTTTTGAACTGACATGACAAATTAAAAGTCAGTTATGATGGGTATTTTCAATAGATTGTCAGTGGCTGTTAATAGCAGTTGCTGAAGACAGTTTGAGAAAACACCCAACAGCTCAGTTTTATGCCTCAAAGGTGATACTATTTTCATCCATTCTGACCCTACAAACCCAAAAAGACCACAGGAAATAGATACAAATAGTCTAAACTTATTTGATTTTCACAACCTTAATTTTCAGCAACAATTTGATGAGAATGGCCTCAAAATTGACAAGAAAAAGTCAGATACCAATTGAATAATAAATGCAAAGCATACATGTTGTATGTCATTGGGAAGAACACAAAAGGGTTAGGCTATATCCCCACCTAAATCAACAACCCCAAACATCTTACATGTGAAAGAAAATAGCATGGTTTGTTAGGGAAAGTGATTTGAATGAAGTTACATACGAAATGTGAACAGAAGTAGTAAACCAATTGTCAAAGATCCAAGATTGTGCTGACAAACTCTGCAACACATTTGGTTAGTGGTGGATGTAGTGAATCTGCTTTTGTAAATATGTTGTTATTGTTATGTAGATTAGTTGTGTATATAAAATCTAAATTATTTTTAATAAAATATGAATTATATATTTCCTGTGTCTGTTTTGAAGTAGACAGCAGTTCAGAGTTGAGACCTGTTGTGTCTCTTGGTTACAAGAGGCAGGGTTCTCATGAGGATATGGTATAGTGAAAGTATGATTTCTGATCTAATGCCACTCAAAAGAATTTGAAGTATGCTTGACTATTTTACATTACTGTCTATAATCTATCACAAATTATGGAGTTTACTTTTATGCTGCACTCAGATTTATGGCGATGGTCTGTAATTTATCAAGTCTGGACCAGCCAGTCCGGCATCAACATCAAGAGCATCAATTTATGCAACTGGGATATGATGACGTCACAAATTAACTGTAGTAACACGAGAGAGTGAAGTGTTCTTTAACTTACTCGGTGCATTGAAGACGATTTCAGTTGGTTGCCCAGGTGAATCGCTTTTTGTGATAAATATTTGCAAGATGTGTCCGTAAAGCCATGGTGTTATTCACTAGGATATACTGTGTGTACATGAGCGAGATGGGAGGTGTAAGCAATCTCTCTTGCATGGGGTCATATGGCCTGCCATGTTATAATGATATAATCCCAGCACACATTCACATGATTTAACGTCCAGGTTTTAGAAAGTGAACTCTGCTCTTTTGGACACACATGCACGCACATACACACATGTAAATAGAGGGAGAGAGACTGATTCCCGTCAAAACTGAATTTCCCCTTTCACCTAGGCTCCAAATCAGTTTCAATGGATTTTCTTTCGATAGATCTATATGTATATGAAGAGAAAGTGTCAAAAGTCTAGATGTGTTTGTGTGGCCATTGCACTGTGTTAGTACTTCAGTGACAGGACGTTATTTATAAGAGGGTGGACGTGTCTTTCACGAGTGCCCAGGGCAGACCTTGGAGAACTGATTTAACACACGGAGCCAGGAAAATCAGTCAGGGGATATAAGTCCCTTCGTTTTACGTTACTGATTCAGTTTATACGCAGTAATAGCAACCGGATTCTCGGAAGAACTTCGCGTTTCCCAGAAAGTGAAATCGACTTCCTGTTTCTGTATCAGATTATTCAACTGGTAATTCTAGTTCGGAAAAAAAACGCTGGTTATTTTAATACATCCTTCCTTTTTTACAGTTAAACATGAGGAGATGCTAGTTATTTCTGGAAGTATGTAGTCTGTTATTTGTCAGTATACAGAGTATTGTGCTACCTCATTGTTGGCCCAAGGGAGGCCCATATAGCATTCCCTAGTTGCAAGGGTACAGTGTTAAGATCTTAACGATTCTGACATTGCTTTTCCTTGTTGTTTTACGTCAGTCCAGCCATATCCTAGCCACTGACCAGTATACATGTATTGCATCAGTCTGACCACACTTTCCATGTAGGCGCCTGGACCATGGCCATGTCTTTGATCATGTATACACAGGTAAACGCAAATAATTCTAGTTAAATTCAACTGGGACCGCAGTGAGAGGGGAGATTCAAGAAAAAGGGAAGTCTAGACTTGCTTCGTGTGAAATTGAGCATTGCAGGAGATGCTGATCATGAGTGGAGGCTCGGGGATGATGTTGCCTCTGCGACCAGATTGCGTCGGATCAATTTTAACCTCAAATCCTTTCTGGGCAGACCGCTCTGTCGGGCCACTCTCGGCTGCATTGTAATGGCTTTGGATCAAAATTGCTACAAATGCACAAGGGTTCTGGCATTTTCTCACGCGTAGAGAGTGGCACATCCTGTCTTCCCGTCCCTGGTCCAGTTAACCCCCAAGCCTTCTCCGTAATCGGTGTGTTCTGTAGGCAGTGGCCTAGCTGAGAGCTGAGAGTCAACATGTCTGTTAGTTTGAGTGTGTTAGTGTGAGTTCGTGTGCGCGCGTGCGTGCGTGGTTGTGTGGTGGGTACTGTTCCTACAGCCCGCTTCCATGTTTCTACTAGGGAGAGACATTTATATATGCCTGTTCCTAGAGACCGTTTTCATGTCCCTTGCCATGGAAAGAATTCAAGCATCACAGCTTAGCAACTGTTACCATGGTTCTGCAGACATAAGTAATTTGTGTGGCAGTGCTTAGCAACTGTTTCTATGACTGCCGACCTAGGGATTTCGTGTATCAGTGCTTACCAACCAATTCCGTGGCTTGACTCCGTCAACAGGCAAAGCTTTATCTCATACATGTGATCGGACAGACGAACAACTGACACTTATGTCAGTGATGATGTATGAAAAAACAACAGGTTTATATTAGTACTTGTTTGTATAGGCTGAGGGATTAACCCTTTGTATCTTTCATCCAGCAGAACATGGGTACCCGATGGGATAGGTCGTATATAACCTAGACTTGGGTTATCCGAGGTAATAAAATGTGTAAATGCGCTTTGAGCATACCCTAATGACGTGGAGACATCGCAATGTAAATGCCCCGTCAAGAGTTTGGTTAAGACTGTTCTTCATCTTGTTGGTTTCTCACCTAGTTTTCTGACGGACTAATTCTCGGTTAACATTTGGTTTCAACACGTAGAAAACTGTTGAATTATTCTGCTTTGCTCAATTACCTATCGATTATCACGACACCAAACCACGGCACTCTATGCGTCAGGCAGCTATCTCACTAAAGCCTTATCGAGGACGCTAGTACTGACAGGGCATTGCGCCATAATACCCGTCAGCAACGTGTTTACCTTAGTCACGGGAGGGGGAATCCCCTCGCCATGGAGGCAAACAACATATTGATCACAGCTCTTCAGGACGTTTGTCACACACGGCCTCACCTGTATGTACAGGAGTGCATACCTGATTTACTTGCTTCAGTCGCTGTGATGACTACGTACTTTCATGCACTGAATGACCTCAGGTGTGATTTATGTTAATGTGACCGACTGCATGTTGGTCTAGATGTAGTCATGTTCTATGTTAAAGTGAAGACTAAGTATATCGTGCTATCATGGTAATATAGTCATCAGTATATGCAGGTATTACTATACAGTCAAATATAGGATTTCGTAGTTGGGGATAAACCTGACTCACCTGTGTAACCCGACATGGCTCAGTTGGTCGACCACAAATACTGTCCACACGTATAGCTGTCAGCGCCCTATATATAGTTCTGTCTTTGAGTGCCTTTGTTGCCTGTTATGGTATATAGTTCTGTCTTTGAGTGCCTTTGTTGCCTGTTATGGTATATAGTTTTTTTCAGTAATACGATAAAAGAAGATGCGTTACTCAAGAAATAGTCCTTCAGGCGTGTGAGGATCCTGCGATCGTGGTTCTGTTCCCAAATTTGACTATTGATTTGTAAAGCATGTGTGAAACACGTAACACTTTTCCTTTTATTAAGTAAATACCTGAAATGCTGTTGAAAAGGGCTAACGACCTCAACCAACCAACCAACCAACCAGCCAGCCAACCTACCAGCCACCCAGTCACCCTACCAACCAAACAGCCAGCCCGGCAGCCAACCTACCAGCCAGCCAGCCACCAACCTACCAGCCAAGCAACATGCTGAAAAAACATATCGACACTCTAACATCAACCACACGAGTGCATACACTTTCTTCTTTATTAAGGGCAGATGAACCAAGTTCACTCTCTGGTAGATGACTGAGGTGATCCATGTTGTCCCCCCCGTCAGGTGACTGGGGTGATCCATGTTGTCCCCCCGTCAGGTGACTGAGGTGATCAATGTTGTCCCCCCGTCAGGTGACTGAGGTGATCAATGTTGTCCCCCCGTCAGGTGACTGAGGTGATCAATGTTGTCCCCCCGTCAGGTGACTGACGTGATCAATGTTGTCCCCCCGTCAGGTGACTGAGGTGATCAATGTTGTCCCCCCCGTCAGGTGACTGAGGTGATCAATGTTGTCCCCCCGTCAGGTGACTGAGGTGATCCATGTTGTCCCCCCCGTCAGGTGACTGAGGTGATCCATGTTGTCCCCCCGTCAGGTGACTGAGGTGATCCATGTTGTCTATTGTTTCACTTTGGAAGTGACACGTGACAATATTGTTAGCGTTTGTACATCCATAGTCGTGGCATCTAAAACAAGAAACACAGCCCTAACTCATGCTCCACGCGAGTATATAAAGGTCAGGCTAGCTATTCTCGAAACGTTCGTAGCCCTACGAATTTCTTATGTCCATTCTTAAGACTTTGGCTACGATCATCGTTAAGAATTCTTAAGGCTTCTTAATTAGAGTACAGAATATTCTGGAATAATAACACGGTTTATATAACCCAACCCACCAGAAACAAATGTTCTTGTACTTGGCTAAAGGTAGCGTCAGGGAACTTTGTTTAGTAGGAGTTGGCTTGTTGGAGACAATGATGTTTGTGTGAAATAATAGCTGTGACTGTGGTAAACAGCTGCTGTGTAGGGAAAGCCCCGACCCACGTCATGGCGTTTCCACACATGCTGTTGCTAACTCGTGCATAACAAGCGTGACGTTGAATACGGCCTCCAGTATTGACTGAGTTCAGTACTAGCACAGCACATGGTCGTCCCGATGTGTTTCCATTTAATAACCAAGTTTCGTTTTCGACCATGCTGATACGTAACATACTACCCATCAGAAGTTTAGACTCACTAGTGGTAAATGTAGTCACTTACTTCAGTCTGCTGTTCCAAACTAGACATTGCAAAATATTCCACACTGTTTATCGAGTACCCATTTTATACATGAACTGATGTATAGTGAAACAAATTCGCAAGTTTGAAAAGATTATTGTCACGAATTCAATAAATGGCGAAACTCAGTGAAAATTGGCGAATTCTTAAGAAAATTTTACACCAAAACGCGGCTGTTCACATGCACCACATGCTTTTCAGCAATTTGATGTATGATCCTCGTGCAACTGACCTGCATAGGGTTTGTAGTTGGTTCCCCCAAGTTAGTGAAGGATTTCAAACAGACACCTGATTTCATGTGGGGCAATGAGAAAACTGATTCAATATGAGACAATCCCACTGCTGATTCGGGACTGTTGGGGAGCCTAGTGCTTACATCGTTCTCTCTTCACGCAGAAAACCGTGGTCGATTCTCTATATGGGTACAGTTCCTATTTCTGGTGTCCTCGCCAAGACATTGTTGGAATATTGCTAAATGCGGCGTTAAACTAAAGTCACTCACTCACTCACTCTCTCACTACCGATTCCTAATGGACACACCTGTTGTCGTGTGAATCACACATGTGTGCGTGCTATAGCACAGTTTAGAGATTCACTCTTTGGAATGAAGTTGTTTGGAGTGAAGCTGGTTTGTCCAAAGTACTTATAGTCTCATGGCTTCCTGAGATTGACAAGAAATTGAGATCAGCTAGGTCAATCTTACTGACAACTACATTGTGTAATCTTTAAAACGTCTCTATTGGTATTCTTGCTCCTTGCATATATGTCAGCATGACCTACTCTCTAACGGTCCTGTTGAAGTAACTGTGAGTGCCTTTCACTGACAGTACGACTGCACATATGCCCGATGACATTCATTACTACCAAGTTACCACAGACACACGTCCCCACAGTGTCTGTGACGTTAGAATACACATGGTTATGGGGTACAAGCATATAGGGTAGCTCACTGGACTGGATGCCTAACGCCGACATGTTTGGGCGTATACTGACGCCATGAGCACCAGACAGCGCAGACAAGTTTCACGACATCGTCGAAAGCGTGGACCTGTTTTAGTTGACTATTCTGTTAGTATGATGATCTCTACACGAATCGACCGGTCCGTGTTCAGTACAAGGGCGGATACAGCCACTGGGACATGGTGCACTTAGCATGCAACATCCCTCTTGAACATACGGGTCAGAATTCGTCTTCAGCTTGTGACAACTGACTGGATTAGATTGTCAGACTCGAAGCCTTTTTTGTCCCATGTGCGTCGTAGTTAAAAGCTCATGATACCAATCTCTGGATCTTCGTGTGTTCAAGCCTAGGTTATTTACACACCGGCAGGCGGAGCATGTGCATCTCTTTTACTGTGCAACCTCGACACATTTTCTACTGTGATGACATTTTGGTGTTTTTGAGTACAGTACACGACTACAGCACAACCACTTGAATGAGTGAGTGAGTGAGTTTGTTTTTACTCCGAATTCAGACATATTCCAGCAATATCATGGTAGGGGACACCAGAAATGGGCTTCACACCTATGTGGGGAATCCAACCCGGATGTTTGGTGTGACGAGCGAGCGCTTTCACCACTAGACTACCCCAAACCAACCACCCCCACAAACACTAGAGCGACCAAACGAGCAATACCTTCGTCTGTGGCTGTGACAAATGTGACAGCGTGTACTGCTTCTTCTTCACATGAACGTGTCACACTGACACAACGAGCTGTTCAATGTATATTTCCCGAAACTATATCGTGGAATGGGATATTTCAGTTGCAATAGTGTTGATTTGTTTTCATCATTAGTTAGTGTTGCAGCAGTAATAGAATTGATAGAGCAGTGGACTACAGTATTGAAGCCTACAGGTTTTCGTGGGAACTGGTCGTTTACAGCTTTGTCTGTTGGGTTTCATCTGTTGTTGTTGTTGTCGTCGTTGCTGTTGTTGTTTAACGCCGTTTGGACCATAGGCTAACTCTGTATGCATGCTATGTCCACCTGCAGATTCCGTCAACAAAGAATAATGGGGGATAATAGACACGAAACTATCCTGCTTAAAAAACTAAAGACATCTTTAATAATACCTGTCTAAAACTACACAGAGAGATTATGTACAGATGAAGTATGATAATTCAACTGTAGAATGTACTGTTAGGAAAACGCACCACTCGACATGGGAACTGCCCACGAATGTAACACTTGATGCATGATGCAGGGTTTTCCCTGCTGTAGGTACTATTGTGCATACATGTTGCTGCATGTTCTGCTAGAGCAGGTCACGCCCTGTCAGAATCAGCTAAGTCACAGGATATCAAGGTACGATAATCAACTGGGATCGCTGGAGCTCAGCCTTCAAACAACGAGTAGGCCCAGTGTGTTGTTTTCTAACTTTCGGTTTGCAAGGTGAAGGTCATACAGCTTATTTTCTGTTTGCTTATGTAAGTACAACCCCATTAATTGTGCATACGGAGATAAACTATCTTGTGTGCGTGGGCTCCTTGTTAGCATTTTTAACAAGATGGCTGACGGTACTCCGAGACGTTGGTGGAGCACCTGGACCTTCATTCAGCCTTCACATAACACAACTCAATGCTGCACACACGTGCAACAAAATGTGCAGCCAATGTAGGCTGCATGGTGACTAGAAGATTGCAGTCGGATGGACACAGTGACTGCAAGGAGGCCGACTGCAGTCGGATGGACACAATGACTGCAAGAAGGCCGACTGCAGTCGGATGGGCACAATGACTGCAAGTGGGCCGACTGCAGTCGGATGGGCACAGTGACTGCAAGTAGGCCGACTGCTGTCGGGGGATCGGGTGGACACAGTGACTGCAAGAAGGCCGACTGCAGTCGGGGGATCGGGTGGACTCAGTGACTGCAAGGAGGCCGACTGCAGTCGGGGGATCGGGTGGACTCAGTGACTGCAAGGAGGCCGACTGCAGTCGGGGTTTCGGGTGGGCACAGTGACTGCAAGAAGGCCGACTGCAGTCGGGGTATCGGGTGGGCACAGTGACTGCAAGAAGGCCGACTGCAGTCGGGGGATCGGGTGGACACAGTGACTGCAAGAAGGCCGACTGCAGTCGGGGGATCGGGTGGACACAGTGACTGCAAGAAGGCCGACTGCAGTCGGGGTATCGGGTGGACACAGTGACTGCAAGAAGGCCGACTGCAGTCGGGGGATCGGGTGGACTCAGTGACTGCAAGAAGGCCGACTGCAGTCGGGGGATCGGGTGGACACAGTGACTGCAAGAAGGCCGACTGCAGTCGGGGGATCGGGTGGACTCAGTGACTGTAAGACGTTTGGGAGAAAAAGATCGAGGCCGGGAGATTGAGACTAGGAGACATCATCCTTCTTGTAGGGAAAACAGACTGGTGTTCCTCTCATACCACTTATTTCTTCATTCCAGTTTCCATTGCCGTGTAGCTATTTAAGTTGCCACCACCCTTTTGAGGAGAACTGTGTGAATTTCACAACTGACCCGCTTCATTTCCTGGTGATATTTACAGCAATCACAGACAACACACTGTTGTTCAGATAGCTGCATACGGGGATATTGGCATGTCCCTCGAGAGAAGTGACGGGGAATACCCTATGTGTTACAGTACAACAGTACGAGGAAGTTGTATTCCAGCATACTGCGTAGATCCGCTTTGTTGTATCCCAACAGTCCGGCCTAACCTGGAAGGTCGTGAATAGTAATGCTGTCATCGATCTTTTGAAAAACAATCAGTCCTAGCGGTGACATTCTTAATTTTGACACTTCATTAAAATGTCATCAAGACAGTTGTCAGCTTGGAACTAGTTAGCATGCTATGCTACCACACGTGGATAACAAATCGACAAAAGCATTTACAGCGAAAACATGATGGAATCGACGTTAGGACTTATCATGAAGTTTTCAGATGAATCCCGTCCGTCTGGAGAGACGTGGAAGTAGCTGCAGGCATTCAAAACCAACAAGGTATATACTGGACAAAACAAATAGTGATCATGAAGTTTTTCGACTATACCCAATTGGTAATTCGGCACACAGTGAAATACATTCCGAAATAAGAACAATGACATCACCTTTCATCCATATATATAATGACAAATCTCAATTTAATCCACTTGTGATACACGAACATGGCATAAAACATTATTAAGCAGATTGAACCCAGTGAACAGCTGGTTGAAAGAAGGATTGAAACGTACTAGAACGCGTTATAAACACACTATAGCCATCATTGGCCCTTATAACGACTTGGCATCTTCGTTGCCTGCTGATCGTGAGATTCCCGATGTTCTGTTTCTGAGTTCATTCACAAGGTCACCCAGGGTTGTGGTCACCCTGAATTGGAAAGCTATGACAGCCGATGCAGTTGTTGATCCCTAACATGTTCAGTGGGATTAAGATCCGGAGACAGAGCTGGCTACTCCATATGCTGAATTGTCTCCCTTTCCAGGAAGTCATTAGCGTCCATCAGGCCTTACAGCTCCTGCAAATGACGTTACGACTGGATGAAGGATCTCATTACGATAGCGGATAGCATTAAATGCGGTCCATCAGAAAATCGCACCCCAAATCATGACAGAAGCACCACCAAACCGATCTTGTTCAGCGACCATATTGTGACAATAAGACTGTCTGGCCACTCGCCACAGCGTCTACGGTCGTCATGAAAGTCCAGACAGAACCTCGACTCATCTGTGAACAGTACTGTCTCCTAAAGACGTCGATGTGTTATGGTCTTCCACTCCTTGGCTTTTCGTTGACTCAACCAGTTCCTTGAAACCTGCCCACACTCTAGAGATGACCGAACACACAACAACATCCAGTGGTGTTCTTCTCGCATTAACCATTCCAGCAGCCTGGTTGCGCTCATGGACCTGCAGATGGCGTCTTAACATAATGATGGCGTTGTTTGAGGGTTAAAGTTCCATCAACCATCAATCTTCACATTGGTGCACAGTTGTTGGACACAGTGAAATTCGCCAAGTGTTGTTCGCCTACACGTGCATATCGTGAACAAGCATGCCTGGCGTTTTCACTCAAGTTACTGTGTTGTGAATCATACCACCATGATATTTCACATCATGTTTTGATCAATACAATTGTCAAAAGGAAAATGCATGATCAAAGTAATAGACTAAGTGATTGATTTTATTAACAACCAGTAGATAGCGTTTTTTGACAATTTTACGTGACCGTCTTTCCTGTGACTTTCTTTCCTACTGTCGATTTGGCTTGGTGCATGTTTCGGTCGGGCTGATTAATGTGCACAGTACATCGGACATAACCAGTATAGATATCCAGAAAGGTGTGCCCGGTATCACTTACCCGGGGTGGGTAAACATGTCGGGTGCACATGTTCTAGCTCATGTTATGCTGGTTTGGGAAGTACATTGTTTCAAAGACGCAGTTCCTACTGTATGTTATCAAGTCACAGGTCTCGAGATACGTGCAGGAAGTACATCCTGCAGGTTACATGAGTGAGTGATGGAATGCTGTTTTACGCCGCAGTAAGCACCATTACAGCTACATGAAGACGCCCTGTAAATATTCGAATAATTGAAGTTGATAACAGCGATGAACGACCTATGATTACCTCTCTCGCCTATGTCTTTCACTTATGCCTTTCTCACCATGCTTCACAACGAGTCACGACTTTAGTACGGATTTGAAGTGGGTTTATACATCAGGAGGCTTTTAGCGATTAGTCCAATTGTCGATGCGTCGAAACATTCCACTATATCGATTTCTGATGTAGATGGTTGATACGTCACGCCACGCTGTGGACAGCATCATTGTTCATGAAATATTCCATTGGCTTTAAAACACATTGGGAATCCATTCTCAAACCGTTTCTTCTAATGTATATATACCCAATATCAGCCAGGGTCACCTCTGACCGGACGTTCGATAGAGTATATCTCTCTAGGGTTACAACCCGTGAAGGTCCTGGTTGCAATGCTAAAGAATGTATCTTCAGTAACCAATGCTTGTTTTTGGAGGTGACTAACGGGATCGGGTGGTCAGGCTCGCTGACTTGGTTCCCAATTTCGTAGATCAATGGTCGTGATTTTGATCACCGGATTTTCTGGTCCAGTCTCCATTATTTTGACCGCCACCATACAACTGGAATATTGTATGGTGCGGCGTAAAACTAGACTCATCCACTTCAGGGTTGTAATAGGTGTATGGGGGAAGGGATGGCACCATATCTTTTTAAACTGAAATTATGAGCCGAAATTGTTTTTGAAATCTTTACAAGAATGTTCCACTCTCTGGACTCTCTTTCACCCTATTATTCATGGACTGTCTTTCACCCTATTATTCATGGACTCTTCTTCACCCTATTAGTCTTGGACTCTTCTTCATCCTATCATTCATGGATTATTTTTCACCCTATTATTCATGGACTCTCTTTCATTCTATTATTCATGGACTCTCTTTCGTTCTATTATTCATGGACTCTTTTTCACCCTATTGTTCATGGACTTTTTCACCCTATTATTCATGGACTCGTTTCACCCTATTATTCATGGACTCTCTTTCTCCCAATTACTCATGGACTTTCTTTCACCCTGTTGTTCATGGACTCTCTTTTACCCTATATTTCATGAACCATGATTCAAAGACTTTTGCTCCTGCTGTTATTCATGGGTTTTATCTTTATGCGCGTTAAGCACACACCATGTGAATGGACAAAGCGCTTCATAAATACTCATTATTATCATTCCACTTGTCTCCAAAGTATCAGAAATAATTCGAGACCAGAGCACCGTTAACACCTGCCATCAAAGAATGAGAGATACTACGAGAATTTCAATCTGAACAGACGAATTCGGATAACAAAGCGCGCTGAATATAAAAATCGGAGAGCAAAACATTTCATTTCTCGTGTTACATATTTGAAATGACGAATGCCCCTGCTTCCGTCATCTTTCTGTTTTGAAAATAGAACCGTATACGCCCATGTGACATACGTTCAGCTTATGTACGTACGTAAACATCACGGCTATCGTCATTACACGTAGCAGCACTGTTTACTGTGCACAGAGCCGTTACTCTGTCCTCAATACATAAGTAACATACATTAGTTTGTCAGCTCTGCGAGATTATTGGTTGCCAGGGCATGACGTCACTTGGTGACGGTGAAGGAAATGTAAGCCAGCTGCCAGCTGTGAACGGGAAGAACGTTACTGCCTGGCACGGTGTAGTATTGTAGTTTGCCACATGGCAACTGTTTGTGCGTTGTGTGCACTCAAAGTCGAATTAAGGAAACAGCCTCATCTGACACAAACTGAATATGCTACCTTACACTTGACACACATGCACAGGGAAAGAGACGCGCAGGGGCGGAAAACTGCACCGGGTGGGGGTGGCGAGCGAGAGAGGTGAGGAGGGGTGGTGTTATGCTTAGAGACTGACAATGATAGATGCCAAAACGTAGATAGGCTGATAACTCTGTTTATTTTCTCCTCACATTTGTCTTAGTTCCATCTACTTGTGTTTCTTTTTACCGCATTCATATATAATTCATAACATTGCTTTCAAAGTCCAGAGAAAACGGATGTGTTTCCTATATTATGTCACATTGTGCATACAGATATCATTATGTCTTATAACTATATAAAGATATCAGTATGAGGAAGGCTGATAACATATATGACTCCAGTGTTGACAAACACAAGAAACAGCCGACAGGGTTCCGGCTGTGTGACTTCCGGGAGCTCTCTGATTGGTTCATTCAAGAGGAAATGTCTTGTATTGCGGATCTAGGCACTGGAGTGAGAACAGCAGAGGTGCAGAGTCTCTAAGATGAAACGTGAAGTGGGTATTATGATGGGGTATACGGGAAGTTTTGCTGAATAACAACCGCTTTCAACAAATGTAAACACCTGTAATGTGTCCCCATATCCCCACCTTGTAATACGCACCAGCGATAAAACATTTGCTAGTGGCCGTTACGACTAGCTATGTACAGTTTAGAATTTTGTCAAGCATAAATAGCTTTATATGAAGTATTTTGAAATTAGAATGTGTGCAAAGAAATTGTTTTGAAAGTAAAATTATGAATTTTGATCCTTTGATTTCAAACAGTGTTGATGCTTTCGATTTCATTTGTTTTATTTGGAACTAAATTAGCCGCAAAGAGAAATTCAACTTATACAGTTACTCTCTAGTAACATTACCATAGTATGTTTGTTCGCTTCATTGACCGTAATATGTCAGCAAAGGCTGGTAGAACATAAGCCATGAGCATAAATACGTTTTCCTGCGGCGCCAGTTACAGGTTTGCTAATGGTCATCGAAATTAATGCATACATTTTTTTTTTTTGTTTTGTTGAGTTTTGTTAGGTTTTATTCTTTCTTTCTTTTTGAGAAGGGGGGGTGGTGGTTTTTTTAGGATTTTTGTTTTGTTTTGTGTTTTTTTGTTGTTGTTTTTTGTTATTCGACATTTTTTTTATTTTTTCTTTCTTTACCTTTTTGGTTTTACAGGCAGAAGAATGGCATGTGTTGGCAAGAGTTATTGCGGCAATAGTTAGTGCAGCTCCATATCAGGGCTGATTTAACTTCAAAATAACACTTTGATATGCGTCATTTAGTTCATTCAACTGAGAAAATAAAGGTATATGTAGAACTATTCGTATTACAAGCAAAAAGCTAGAAATGGAAGAGAATATGTCTGCACTAGACGAGTCCATACTCAATGTTTCCCGGTAGCAACAAGAACACCCAAGGCCCAGCCACACCCTGGCAGGTCGACACCTACGCTGTGTGTGATTGTAAGTCAAAGTGGAGAAGCTACAATGCGTGGCTACGCTGGAAACCATATGGAATGTGACAAATGTGGTCCCAAATTCCTTGAACGACATGCTCTTAAAACACACGGCTGTGCAAGAGGGTAAAGGGTACATCTGTGAAATACCCTCAAAGTCATACCATTCAAAACATGCAGGGAATCAGTTGGCAGGGGATCGAAAAATATACTAGATCCGAAGGAAAGTACAACAAATGTGCTCTTTGCGGGGAAATGGTTGGTCATAAGGCATATTGTGAATACCACGTATAAAAAAGCACAAAAACTACAATCCCAACACAGATCAGACATGATTTCCTCTTCATACCAAAGCATACCAAGTAACATCGAATTTTTCCACACTTCATGTAACATTTGGTCCAGTGTTTAGATCAATGTAATGAAAATGCGATAAATTTGCCCCTCAAAAAGCACAAGGATGGCTTGGCATACTCAATTTGTGCGACAACAACACAAGGCAATAAGGTCTTTCAGTCGTAGCTTTGTAAATAGCAAGCCGTAACGACCACTATCGTCTTATCGTGGAGGTATATTGCTTAATGTGATGTGATATTGCTTAAATATCATGTGAATAAACAACACAGATTAAACCAGGTATGGTCGTTTGTGTTGGGTGTTCAACAGGGATGAGATGTTTTCAAATGAATACTTGACAATGTGGAAGCATTCGAAGTGATACGCAGCAACACCTATCTTGGCATACCAGTGATAGTTCAGAAATATTAATTCAATGCCATTATCAGATTCAGCAATTGCAGCAGACAATAGTTACATCAGAAAATTATAAACTTCAAGTAAAGCTGACTTTCAACAGTGTATTTAAAATTCTGATACAGTCAGATATTTTGATGGCCCTAGCTGAAGTAAAGGGATTTCGGCATGCTGACACAACAGGATGGACCTCCTGATCGATCGCCTGGCGCAGATTACGAGTGTCCAGGGGTTCTCCACCGGGAACACAACCCACATTCTCACGTCTCAGAGTTCTTTTTGGGAGACGTCCCTTTCTCTTTCTGGGATGTAAACTGAGCCCTGAGCTGACGAGCAAGGATCAACCGAACTTTCTTCAAACTGTAAGATATGATGGTAACAGGAAAATATGCATGAACAAAACATATCCAGTATATTCTATATGCAGGCACATGCCTTGAGGGCACTGTCTGTCTGTCCGTCTGTCTTTGACTGACTGTGTACACAGACGGACCATAGCTAGTCGGTCACGTGTTCATGAAAGTCGGGACTTACTCTGTATCTACGACAAGTTGGCTCACCATGGTATGACTGCCTCACGTTTGTGTATGACAGGACAAACGTTCTAACGTATTTGTGGTTTTGTGAAACTGACATTGTGACAAACAGGGTGACACTGGGGGCATTTAATCATGAATTACAACTATGCCTTAAAGCTTCTCATTTAGAAATAGGCATATTCCATGCATGTCTCCCAAGTCAGAAACCTGTCACGAGGTGTCATGAACTGTTTTGTCAGCCGGCTCCTTCTGCAGTGTCATGCACCAGGATACGTGGTCGACGGCGTGACAGCAGCATCGCTCAAACTGTCAAGATTAGCCAGGACATGGGTGACACACATGCTCCTCACAGACATAGAACAAACCGAGGATCGGTTGTGAGTGACTAGTGTCTACAATGCTAAAACAGGACGATTATGAAAGTTTGTGCATTAAGCCGCTCTTGGAATGGGGCATCAATGATTACCTTTCACATACCACGTGTCCACCATAGTATACCGGAAATAGTGTTTATAATGGTGGCAAACCCCCTTATTAGCTCACAGTTTACTTGTGCAGTTCAAGTAGTTACATCAACAGGGAAGATGACCAAACATCCAGGGTACATCAACCCGTGCCCCCTCGTGACCAGTGAACAGCTTATAATGTAGCCCTTGTTTTAAACGTTCACAATTTGACTACATGCCCATAGCGTATTCTTTGATGTTGGTCCCGTTCCAATGTCCAATTTCCTGTTCCAGGTTTTGTTGTTCCAGGTTTTGTTGGTTATTCCCTGTCATTCCGTTTACTTATCTGTCCGTTACCATCACCTGATACCTGTTTGTGTGTGTGTCATCTAATACTCTTACCCCCTATCTCCAGTGTGCTGTCGTGACAAACAGTGATGTAAATGAGATAATATTATACAAAACATGCAACTCAGTGACTCACTAGAGATATGAGTTACCCACTGGGGAAAACCGGTGTAAAGCAATACTCGTGTCCCCCTCACGTCAAGGTGAACCAGACTTAAACTTTATTTATTCCTTCGGGATTTCACTTATTTTAGTTTCATTTATCTGATTCAGTGTTATTATTTTAACTATATCAAAGCATTATTACCAGCAGTATAGTAGTCGACATTGTGGGTCAGTGTGACACAGGAAGGACGTGACAAGGTGAAATTGGACAACAGGTGAACTGTTGAGGCAGTTTATAATATGAAACCCGCGTTATGTTGACACTGCAATGCACCCAACGCCTCAGATGTAACCGTGTCACCACTTTCCGATCAACATGAGTACCGGCAGTGAATGACAATTACATTCTCGCAAAAATCGTGACAAAATGATACAGTTTTCCATGACAAGGCACTTCTCCTGAGGCGGATGTCACATGTCTAAATGGCTGAATTCACAGAAACAACTTCCTCGAGGGGTAAAGGTAACTGCGAAATAAGGGTTGTAGGGTGTCTGCCGATCGAACACAGTGGCCTCGGGTACGACATGCCACCAGTGACAAGTAAAGCTCACAACACAACCCACACAACTCACAGGACGGTGGGATTTGGTATTCTCTCCAACATAATTCACAAAATAACCCAAGTACAAGTTTAAACATCTTTAATGGAATCTATTTATGACAAACTTGACTATATCTTAATGGTAATGTGAAATGAGCAATGTTTCGGTGGACGAGCACCTAAATTAATGCTAAAAGATTCCTGACCAAACTCAGTAATCTCTGCTTGAAGCAGAGTCGCATCAATCTGTATGGCGACCAGAGTCACAAAGGCATGGTGACCAGAGTCACATCAATCCGTATGGTGACCAGAGTCACATAAATCCGTATGGCGACCAGAGTCACACTCACCCTCTGATCATAATATTCACTCCTTGAACAATATATCTAGTCTACGATTATCCAACTGCGTAGTTTTGTTTTTCGTTTGTTTGTTTGTTTTTAGCAAAACTGATGACATTGTTCAGATTTCGAAAGGTGACAGGGTTGACAAGAAAGGGTCTCGCTGGTGTTGACCGGAAATGCTAAGATCTTGTTGAGGGGTAGTGACCCTTGGACGACTACTCAGGGGAAAGCCATCTATGGTCTGCGAAGCGCTGTATCGATGCTGCATATGGCCAATCGTGGTTGTGTGTATGTCCAAATGACGAACAACATTTTGGACAGACACCACAACTTCCAAACGTCCGATAACCTGTTATTTTCTGTTTGAGTTAAACGTGGGATTGCTGAACAAGGAGTGACAGAACCACCTTTTGTGCATTCTTATACCCACCAATGACAATTCATGCATGTTCCATTTTACCAGAAGTGTATGCATGATACCCACATGTTCACTGGTATGGTGTGTTTTGGTGATTTATTCTGCTGATGTGTTTTTACTTGGCCCAGCCAAAACGCAAAATACATTATTGATAACACCATCAGGCTTCACAATATTACAAAACCTCAAAACAATTTAGGGGCCCGATTTTGTTTCCTGTTTGAATTAAAAACAACAACTTGCGTTTCTTATGCATGTGAGTATATATATAAATAATCCGATACGCAAAGATTGGTTAACCCCTACTGGACCCCAGTTTCAAAATGAATATATATCCTGAAAAACCTGAGTGTGGATATATTATAGCATTAACCCAGCCTTAACCCTGCATAAACCCTGCACTAACCCTGCATTAACCATGCACTAACCCTGCACTAACTCTGCACTAACCCCGCACTAACCCTGGAGTAACGCACTTCCGAGGATTGCAACAAGCTAAAGGTGAATTATGTTATTCAGCGTTCCCCTGAATATAAGTTGTCTATATTCCATATATGTATCTAATTACAATTTGATTTCAACACATGACCCCGTAGATTTCAACACATGACCCCGTAGATTTCAACACATGACACCGTAGATTTCAACACATGACACCTGAAGCCTTGACACGTTGAACCATATCACGTTGCAATCACCAGTGTCATTGATATCTCAAATTCAGGTCATGTGACACATCGTTAGCAGATGTATGTACAATGAATTTAGGACACAATCTGCAATGACAGTCATATGACTGTGGACATCTTCCGTTCACATTTTCAGTAGCACCACGTATCATCAGTCCACGAACACACATCACAGACAAAAGTGCACACACAAACACGCACACGTATACACGCACACGCACACGCACACGCACACGCAGAGTGTACGTTCAGAGTACAGGTAAGCGTCGCAACAGCCTCTACAAATAGCCCTGTGTATGTTATACGAATCATGGTCAGATAAGAGATACACGACTCAAGCGATATATTTTCAGATGTCACATGGCATACACATTCAGGACAATCCCCTGAGGTGCTCCATGTAGACAGCACTCGCAGGGCAATCCCCAGAGGTGCTCCATGTAGACAGTGCTCGCAGGGCAATCCCCAGAGGTGCTCCATGTAGACAGCACTCGCTCGCAGGGCAATCCCCAGAGGTGCTCCATTTAGACAGCACTTGCAGGGCAATCCCCAGAGGTGCTCCATTTAGACAGCACTCGCAGGGCAATCCCCAGAGGTGCTCCATGTAGACAGCCTACCGGCACGGTTACCACGAGCCAGCTGTCGAGGCCGCTATACACCAGGTGCAGGTATGCCGCACCTTACAAGGGGAATATAGTTGTCACTGATCGTCACTGATGTATTAGAACATTAATTAATCAAAGATCTTAGAACCATAAACCTATTGTTGTTGGGGGCAAAGTCATCGAATAGTAAAACATGTGTTAATGATGCTGTTCAGTACTTACAATCAGGCAGTGACTAAATACAGGGTGCGTGTTGAAAAACGAATACTGCGTTGTTAGAAATGGGCGCCAGATGCTTGAAATAAACTAAAGAAACGTTAAATTAATGTATGTGTAGGCGTGACGCCATCAGCGTGAAAAGCTGAAGTTGTGATGCACAAAATGATGTCTTTCTTAACAATCCAGATGCATATATCACCAGACCTCCTTCCCTAAACGCACATTCTTATGTCTCTATACACGTGCATCTACGTGCATGTTCCCACGACATACCCACCTGTGTGCGCATGTACGTATTGTCAGTCAGTACACAACTGTCCAGTTTATTCTACTCATACTACTCTTAGAACTCTCTCCCCTTTACTCCACGTTCCAGTAAATATAGATCTGCATTACCAAGATTTCCAATCTTGAAGCAAAGTTAGGCCTTTACAATCCTGGATCGCCACCCACTTACCACATATACGTGGTGCCCTCTGGTGATCTCTGGCCCACTGTGATTTACGTTATGTGTAGGAGCTCCGGGATGGAACAACGAGCACATTGGTGTGACAACAGACGCCCATAAGCATCTGGAGATATTTATTCATACAAATATTTGTTTAACCGAACCTCCAGGAGGACACACAAATACACATTCGTGTATGCAGAAGGACGTCAGATGATGTTCTTCTGATGGTGCAAACACCCTGCCGTCTCATACTGGATTCAGACGACGTAGACTCGGGCAGAATTGAAACAGATTTTGATAAGTAGCGCATATGTCAGTCGTGTATTGACAAACCATAGCTCAGCAAAACACCATCTCTCAGCACAAAACCCGTGCATATAGCTAGACACAAAACCATCTTACAACAGCATCTCTCAGTACACCATCTCTCGACACAATACTCATACATATAGTTCAACACAACACCATCTCTCGACACAATACTCACACATATAACTCAACACAACACCATCTCTCAACACAATACTCATGCATATAGTTCAACACAACACCATCTCTCGACACAATACTCATACGTATAGCTTAACACAACACCCATGCATATAGCTCAACACAACACCATCTCTCAACACAAAGCCCATGTATATAGTTCAACACAACACCATCTCTCAACACAATGCCCATGCATATAGTTCAACACAACACCATCTCTCAACACAGAGCCCATGCATATAGCTCAACACAACACCATCTCTCAACACAGAGCCCATGCATATAGTTCAACACAACACCATCTCTCAACACAGTGCCAATGCACATAGTTCAACACAACACCCATGCATATAGCTCAACACAACACCATCTCTCAACACAGTGCCAATGCATATAGTTCAACACAACACCATCTCTCAACACAACACCCATGCATATAGCTCAATACAACACCATCTCTCAACACAGTGCCCATGCATGTAGTTCAACACAACACCCATGCATATAGTTCAACACAACACCCATGCATAGAGCTCAACACAACACCATCTCTCGACACAATACTCATACATATAACTCAGCACAACACCCATGCATGTAGTTCAACAAAACACCCATGCATATAGTTCAACACAACACCCATGCATAGAGCTCAACACAACACCATCTCTCGACACAATACTCATACATATAGCTCAACACAACACCCATGCATAGAGTTCAACACAACGCCATCTCTCGACACAATACTCATACATATAGCTCAACACAACACCCATGCATATAGTTCAACACAACACCCATGCATAGAGCTCAACACAACACCATCTCTCAACACAGTGCCCATGCATATAGCTCAACACAACACTCATGCATAGAGCTCAACATAACACTCATGCATATAGCTCAACACAACACTCATGCATATAGCTCAACACAATACTCATACATATAGCTCAACACAACACCATCTCTCAACACAGAGCCCATGCATATAGTTCAACACAACACCATCTCTCGACAAAATAATCATACGTATAGCTCAGCACAACACCCATGCATATAGTTCAACACAACACCATCTCTCAACACAGTGCCCATGCATATAGTTCAACACAACACCATCTCTCGACACAATACTCATACGTATAGTTCAACACAACACCCATGCATATAGTTCAACACAACACCATCTCTCAACACAGTGCCCATGCATATAGTTCAACACAACACCATCTCTCGACACAATACTCATACATATAGCTCAACACAACACCCATGCATATATATAGTTCAACACAACACCATCTCTCAACACAATACTCATACATATAGCTCAACACAACACCACCTCTCAACACAATACCCATACTTATAGCTCAACACAACACCCATGCATAGAGCTCACCAGCGCTCAACGCCAACCGAAACTGTGAAAAGCCAAAATGCTGTTTGTCTCGTATTCCCTGACCCACATATTTCCTTACCTAGGCTTCCCTGCAATGATAAAATCCCTTAGTGAAGGAAGTCTAGATTTTCCCTACATATCTGGTCTCCCTGGAGCTCATTTCAGTCAAAATTGTATATATTCAGATATATATATGCCCCAGTGTTCATTAAATGCAGTCATTCTGAAAGCGAACCGCGCTGACGCGGTAGCAGAGTGAAGGGGAATCCCCTACGTGGGTGACCCAGTTTGTGAACCAGCTGTTCAACATGTTGATTTCGATGGGCGCGGTCTTCTTGTATTCATTATTGTGTAACCACTTGTTCCAGAGTACAAAATGACTAGTCTGTACCCGAGGGGTGTGTGAAATGTGGCCTTGGAGGTATAAGGGCGTAGGCCCGACAACAACATCGTGATGTTTGAGGACAATATTTAAATCGTTTGGAATCTTAATGACATTAAGGTAGGGCTCAACGACTAGGCGCGGTTCTATTCCTGAGTTTAATTGAAATTTGCTCTCATTTGACAATTACAATTTACTAGTAAACTAACACGAAAGTAATATTGTATCGACCATATTCACTGATACAAGCAAGCGCACATTACGCAGTGAAAGCGTGAATGAGTGACTGAGTGAGTTCAGTTTTTATGTGTCCTGAAAAGCGGCCTAAAACCACACTCTCTCGCACGGTGCACATGATGTTTCCGCAGAGAAAACAATGTTTGTGTTGATTATTACATATCCTTCATTTATTTATTATGAAATAAATTGAGACATCATGGAATTCGAGGACAGTTAATCTTTAACCTTTAACCGTTCATTCATATAGATTATGGAATGGTAGCCCCCAAACATTTTCTCTACTGATACACAAATTTGTTATAAATGTTCCTATTTTTCAAAAATGTTGCAGATTATAATATAAAATGATTTTATGTTCACTTTTCCCGGTCACCTAAATCTCAGTTCGGATCTGAATAAACGAAAGTCGTGTAACCACTCCTTATAAAGGTTCCGTAACGCAAAGACAGCTGGAGGTAGCCTTATGTGTTAGAATCGGGTCAGAAATACAGCGGCAGACTTCCTAGTTTACTGATATGGATGTCTGGCCGACTTTCGTATAAAGGAAAGGTTTTCCAAGTGTATAACTGACCATGCATGGCGACACATACCTTCTATGGTTAGAGTGACCAATCGGTTATAGGTTAAAGTAACAACGAAATGCGATCAAGGTATAAAGCTGGCACTCTTTCACTGTACTGATACGGGCTGTGAAGGCGTGTTAACTGTACTCCTTCACTGTACCGATACGGGCTGTGAAGGGCTGTTGTACTCTTTCACTGTACTGACAGGCTGTGACGGGGTGTTGTACTCTTGCACTGTACTGGCACAGGCTTTGATGGGTTGTACGGCAACTGGGTTTTATACAAAGTTAGACAAAGTACACTGACGAGTTAGTTGGCAGGGCATGGCGTCATTTGGTGACGGTGATGGAAATGGCAGTGTGCTGTTAAAAAGATGCGTCAATACTGTCTAGCTGGTGCCCTGCAGCATGTTGACGACCCTGGTAATATAAGGCTCATGAACACGCACACACACGAGCAAAGGACCCATTATAAGGACCCGTGATATATACCCATTATAAGTAACTTTGCTCAATGTGGGATGAACCCCAGAGTGAAGAAACACAACGGATCAATTATAACTTCAAAAATCCGAATGCGTTACTTAGGGTTGTATTAAACAACCATGACGCCTACACACACGCACATGCACAGAAATGAACGCAGACCGTGGTTTGTGCAAATCGATTTCCTTGTGATGCGAGTCCGGGCTATGCGGAATGTCTTTATTCTTGTTCCACATAACAGCATGAGGAAGATGCCAGATGGAAACAACTGACCCAAACTCTCGAAATACCCAACTTTCTCAATCGCCGGTTTTTCCAGCGTCCGGTGTTTATTGACAGCTGCCTGACAAGCGAGCGGGGCAAGTTTCTTTTTGTGGGGAAACTACAACGCCCCATTGCGCATGCGTTATCTATGCATGAAAGTGTGTCAAGGGGAATTCCCTGATTGTACCAGGCAATCGGTTTCGGGCGGACTGCATGTTTCTCGCTCAGCCAAGCAAATCTTCAAACAAAAGTGTCGTACAAAGGTACACTAGTAATTCAAACCGTATAAGGTCCGTTCATGTGTTATTGTCAACGAGAGTGTGCAGTGCGTTGACAACAATATGCAAGTCCCAAGCTAGCGCTGTATGTCTAAACTTTATCATCAGTGTCAAGGAAGATAAGAATGAAAATTGCGTGCACACTGACCTCCTTGACCGAGCTTATAGTATTGCGTAGCATATTCGGGAACAATTTCTTTTTTTCTGTTTCACTTGTGTAGCGTTTTCTTTTTCATGAAAGTTCGAATATTCTAGAATGTTCATTTGTTAAGATTCACAAAAAACACAACGTTCTGCGTGGAAGGAACTGTTGTAAAACTCCTTGACAAATGTAATTATCATTGGCTATTTGCATTAATTTGGTTGCTATATTCATCTGAACATCATTTTCGCGGCCTCTATCGGCGTGTCTGGATGCCTCCTCCTTTCTCCTTAGTGAGGATAGTGTTAGCCCAGAGTGACTAGATGCATGGCTTCCTGGTGTATATGGCATCTTCTTGGTGTATATAGCCTCATCCTGGTGTAGATGGGTCCTCCTGGTGTATATGGATTGCCCCTGATGTATGTGGCCTCCTTCTGGCATATATGGCGTCCTCCAGGTGTATATGGCCTCCTCCTTGCGTATATGGGCTCCTGCTGGTGTAGATGGTCTCCTTCTGGCGTATATGGCCTCCTCCTGGTGTATATGGCCTCCTCCAAGTGTATATGGCCTCCTCCTGGTGTTTATGGTCTCTTCCAGGTGTATGTGGCCTCCTTCTGGTGTAAATGCATCCTCCTAGTGTAGATGGCTATCTCATGGTGTAGATGGCTATCTCATGGTGTAGATGGCTATCTCATGGTGTAGATGGCTATCTCATGGTGTAGATGGCTATCTCATGGTGTAGATGGCCTCCTGCTGGTGTATGTGGCCTCCTCCTGGTGTAGATGGCCGGCATCCTCTCTGTGACCTCTACCAGTTTGCCTTTGACTCCTACTGGTTTAGCTTTGCGACCTGTGGTTCTGTAATCCCTTTCTGTCCCTGCGTCACTGAGTTCAGCAACGGGTCCAGTGCTATCCATGTGTCATGCTGTATTAATTTACAGAAACATTTGAAAGGTTTTGTTGTCCACTCTTGTAGCATGTCTTTCACAAATGCTCTGCGTTACACCAAACTTACTCACTCACCCACGCCCTGGCACACATCTGTGTATGTTTAATTCAAAAGCAGTGATATGTGTAAGCAGGGTGAGGCACAGTCAACACTACACACATCATGCTCTGTTTACACGACCAGCCCGACACACGGGTGTCATGTTGTAAGGGGGGTAAGTGACGTATGTTGGAGGATGGAGTGTGTAAATGCTAGTGTACATAAAGGCATACCCGTCTCGCACACAGTGGCTGTAGGTGGAGTCTGTTTGAACATTCGTCAACATCTGTGTCTTTCTTGGTTTGTTTTGGCGATCCTATACTATACATAAAGTTAAAAGAAGAGGTAGTTCTCCAAATGTTTGACCTTCGGTAACACATAAATGATGCGTTGACCACGAACCGTTACTTTACATTATGCATTGATTCCAATCTCAGATGGCGATCCCCACCATGATATTGTTGGAATATTGCTAAAAAGCCGGGTAAGGCAGTTCTCACTCACTTAAATGGGCGCACCATGCATAACTGCCCACTAGGACCATGTGATCGTTCCTTATTGTCACCTCGATAATGTTTCTAAGTTTGTGTGCACTCACTCACTCACTCACCCGTTTGCCCGCCCAACCATATTCCCTCACTCACTCACACACCCACTCACACATACTTCCCCTGAGCCGACCACGGGGATCCGTTGACGTGCGAGAATCGTTGTCTGTAGTAACTGTGCTCACATCATCGTGATGAAGCTTACATGAACATGTCAACATCACCGGAACAGTTTTACAGCGACCAACGATGGGCATATCAAATATAATGTTAAACTGCTGCCTGGTACAATTCATGCCACTCACAATGTAAAACTAACCACTGCCTTTCCTGTCACATATTACCTAGAAAATCTGACTTGTCTGCAGGTCGGTTTTTTCTTCAGGATGGGCCAGATTACATTATAGAGATTCAAGAACATTTTTGCTGTTTCTTAATGTTATTTTTCAATCAACAATGTATGGGATACTGAACGTCCGCATACAGAAAGAAATGGCTGACATTCATTTATCAATATCATATGTGAATGCAGCGACCCGTCAGAACCTTCTCGCCCAAACGCCTTATTAGTACATCTAATGATGCGGCCGTTCAGGTGCCCGTGGGAGGTCAGGAGGATGAGCCAGCTGTATGTGATGTCACACACATTGTGGAAGGTCACCAGTTAGCGTTCAGAACCTCTACACTGCTGAAGAAGCAGGATACGTCTTTACCTGCAGCTGAACATGAGTTAGAGTAATGTCGGGAATAGGAAAGACTGTTACCCTGTATCCCTGGAATCTACACAACTAGCATATGTCGAAATAACTCACTTCGGCCTAACTGATCATTCAGTGGGATGCATGATAGGATATCCAGAAAATCATGTTTACTCGTAAATTCGGGAAAAAAAAAAAAAAATATACGAAGAGCTGCTGACAACAGATCAGACTATAGGTGGCAGTTAGGTCGCCCAGCCTGGTATGACGACGGATCGTCGACTCACCTGGCATGAAATACACGTGCTACCTACAGAGGGCAATCTTAAAGATATTTTTGGTTTGTCATGTGTGCTGACTGTGTCTCATCTATTGATTAACATGTTACGTGTCATTCTTTCATAACTTAATGTTAAGATGTCTGAAAGAGCACGATACTCATGGAAAAGCTTAAATCAGTCATCGTACCAAAAGTCTCCAAATACAGGTGTATGTAGGTCACATGACCACTCGATTAGCAACAAGCCTGGATATTATTTGTTAATTGTTATAACATGCCGTTTACCTGCCCTAAAGGGTTATCTTATCTCAGGTGATACTTCTATCCCCTAGCCTGACCGCAACCATCGTCAGTGACACCCGTCGTTTGAGACGACCCCTCCTAGACAATGAGACTCCATGTTATCGACATCCTAAATAGTTTCAGCATTAGAAGTTATTATTTGTTACCTCAGGTATCGTTTATAGTGAAGCTAAGTTTAATTTTAAAGCGGGCAGTTAAAAGTGTCCTTTGTAATACAATACCACTGCACACTAATTGTGTGTCATGTAGTCATAGTCTGTTCCTGTTAAGTCGCATTGCTCATTTATACACTAATATCGCGTCAGTAAAGTAATTAATCTACATGTCCTATCTCCCTATCACTCAGACTGTAGTTAGGGTGAACTTGGTTTAAAATATATTGCACACGTTCACATATTAACAACAGATTGTAGATGTTCTTTTTCTGCATTTCCGACAGCACATCAATCAACGGAACCAACACGCTTCTTGGAGACAAGATTGGTGTGGTTGTATTTTGCTGTGCCTGTCAGTGATCTCTGACTTGAGTGGCTTTGGTAAGCTCTTGCCTGCAAGAATGGTGATATCAGTCCAGTTTATTTTATGATTTGGTTTTAAATGATTTGATTTAAAGTTTTCAGAGATATAATGTGACAGAAGTGTTATGTTCACACTGTGTTTGAAGGATTGGTCAGGATGTTTTGCCAAAATGGCTGTCCACTCACTCAGTGTTCAGTTCGGTTTAGACAGAGGGCCGGGTTACATTTGACACGCGAACCTGGTAAAACTGAGCTGTATATTACGGTCTAAATTGACACTATTTTCAGAGTATGGTTTGTAAAAGATTGTCCGTATTTGGCGCTGTGTCCGTTTACTGCTGACTTTCATATACTCTGCGTGGAACCGGAAACCAGAAACCGGAAGCCCCGGTGAGCGATGTATTGACATTTGTCATCTCTCACCCTTTTCCGTTTACCCTTTTCCGATTCCGAAATAACACGAGTTGGTCACGAATAGTTAGGGCGCTTGTTCTATACAAAAGGATATTGCTCTGTAGCTAAGAACCTATAAACCCGCATGATGACAATCTGTACCTGACCATGATTCAACAAACTATCACGGTACAATAGACAATAACTGTATCCGTCTTGTCAGCTTCAAGTCACAGGAAATCTCAGAATGATGGTGACTGACTGCTGTCATATGGGAATGGAACCCGGAACTTTGTCACGATAAGCGAGAACCAGTGATAATGGTCCGTTCTGGCCCGTTGACGAAAAGTCAGTCAGAGACGTACGGAAACTGCAAGGAATGTTGATATGATTTTACTCCAAGTTTGAGGGTTTGTACATGCCTTGACAGGTGCTGAAGAAGGCGTTCGTCAAATTCGTCACGACAGAAGTATCTGTTCCATCATTTCCTGGTGTATCGTCTATCCTCTAGATGTGGGTTTCTTATCAGCCCAAAACATGCAACAGGCAGTATTAAAATCAAATCGACTTTTGAATGAAACATCATATACATTGCATGTAATTGCGCATCTCCTAACTCAAAGGATGCGTATTGCATGTTAAGGTACACAAAGTAAAATCGTGCAATTATGACTAGGTACCTGCCGTGTATAGTGAGTAGTTTATCCATGTGGCTGGTAATGATGTTATCATGTTTCATTCACACGTAGGAAAACCACATTAGTAAGTGAGTGCGTTTTACGCCGTACACAGCAATATTCCATCTCTTTGGCGACGGTCTGTAAATAATCGAACCTGGACCAGGCGGTCCAGTGATCAACAGCATGACCATCAATCGAATTGGAACCGATGACATGCGTCAACCAAGTCAGCGACCCTGACCACCCAATCCCGTTAGTCGCCTCTTACGACAAGCATAGTCACCTTTTGTGGCAAGCATAGGTTGCTGAAGGTCTATTCTACCCCAGACCTTCTCGTGTCGTGTAACCACATTAACCTCAATATGAACATAATATCAATGTATACGGGTATAAAATTTGATGCCTAAATGTGACAGATGATCTTATCACAGAGAATGTCAATGTTATGACCCTACCCTGATGTCCCAAGACCAACCGAACAACCGTATTTATCTCGATATGACCACAGCGTTGTTTTAGTGCTGTAAGACTTGTCCTCCTACCCACGATGTTAAAAAATACATCGATTACATTAGTCATAATGTTGTTACAATGCCAGCTCTTGCAATGATTCAGTGTACGATCTTGGTCAACAGGGAGGCTGATGTGACAACATGTATGGGCCCAGCCCTTCTTACCGGCCTCCTCACGCCTCACTCACAGGACAATCACTCGACAACCAGCAACTGTTTGAGTCCTACTATCGCTTGAACTCCTTTTCTTTCTCTGCTGCGGTGTGTTCAGACATGTTCTTTGTATGGTTTTATATTCAGAGTAAAGATCCACCTCTCGAACATTCCCTACCATTAAACTGCCCAGTACATCACATAACAGTATATATGTTAATTTAATATAGTTCTCATAACCTTTTCAGTAACATGCAGGGATACTAGCGCTTACCTGTGAATATATAAATTTATAATTTTGATTGTAACAGATAAACCCATTTAAATTAAAAAAGGAGTCTTAGGGACACCAGAATTTCAGGAACGAAACATACAACTTTATGAATTACAACAACTGCGTCAATCGGCGTAAACCCACCGCCACAAACCTTGATCAACAGAGAACAAGGATACTATTTAACATCGGCCTATGGAGAATTAACTGTTGACTAACAAAGCACTCAGTCTATTTGTTGCTACTTCTTAATCCCCATTGTTCATGGGCCTCATCACCAGTGCTATTTCTTGTTACTTCTTAATCCCCATTGTTCATGGGCCTCATCACCAGTGCTATGTCTTGTTACTTCTTAATCCCCATTGTTCATGGGCCTCATCACCAGTGCTATTTCTTGTTACTTCTTAATCCCCATTGTTCATGGGCCTCATCACCAGTGCTATTTCTTGTTACTTCTTAATCCCCATTGTTCATGGGCCTCATCACCAGTGCTATTTCTTGTTACTTCTTAATCCCCATTGTTCATGGGCCTCATCACCAGTGCTATGTCTTGTTACTTCTTAATCCCCATTGTTCATGGGCCTCATCACCAGTGCTATTTCTTGTTACTTCTTAATCCCCATTGTTCATGGGCCTCATCACCAGTGCTATTTCTTGTTACTTCTTAATACCCATTGTTCATGGGCCTCATCACCAGTGCTATTTCTTGTTACTTCTTAATACCCATTGTTCATGGGCCTCATCACCAGTGCTATTTCTTGTTACTTCTTAATACCCATTGTTCATGGGCCTCATCACCAGTGCTATTTCTTGTTACTTCTTAATCCCCATTGTTCATGGGCCTCATCACCAGTGCTATTTCTTGTTACTTCTTAATACCCATTGTTCATGGGCCTCATCACCAGTGCTATTTCTTGTTGTTAGTTCCCTACTGGCCTTGTTACTCTATTACTGTTGTAATGTTAATCTACTGCTTGTCACAACATTCCATGTCTATAAGCTTCTCACCATTTGGTTGTAGTCAGTCTTAGCTTGATAACGAAATAAGAATTTACACCAAAACGTCGCTTAACGCACTATACAAGAACTTGTAATCCATGAAGTTGTGTGTTACATTTTTGACTCACCAACTTGTAGAATACCGATCAAACAATCAGAATTTCAGAACGTGAACATGGGGAGATCTAGTCTTATCTCATTTAGGGCTTTGCATTGCAGGGAGGGCTAGCATTAGGGAAAATAATGTGGTTCAGGGACTGTGACACAGATTGTCATGAGCCAACACAATCAAGTTTATACAGGGACTTGATACTTAACATTTGATACTGTTACTTCTATGTTCATTTGAAGTGGAAAATAGATATGTGGTCGTTATGTGCCATGAATTACCGCACGTCCAAACACTGAAAGTAGAGTTCACTTAGTGATGAAATCAGCCATATTCTTGAGGCATGCGGGGATTCCCCACCGAAAGTAAGTCGGCCATCTCATAGCGCGTTGATGCTATAACTGTCTGCCAGTGACTCACAGGATACTCAAGCATCTTTTAGAACAGGAAACATGTCAGCAACTGTAATTTCCAGATTTCATTTTATTCTACGAAACAAAGCATAGAACAAATCTAACCTGGTTAATCAGGATTGCCGTGTTTAGTACACTGTCAACACGAGGCAGAACATGTAAATAAATCTAACCTGGTTAATCAGGATTGCCGTGTTTAGTACACCGTCAACACGAGGCAGAACATGTAAATAAATCTAACCTGGTTAATCAGGATTCCCGTGTTTAGTACACCGTCAACACGAGGCAGAACATGTAAATAAATCTAACCTGGTTAATCAGGATTGCAATGTTTAGTACACCGTGAACACGAGGCACAACATGTAAATAAATCTAACCTGGTTAATCAGAATTGCCGTGTTTAGTACACCGTCAACACGATGCAGTAACGATACTTTTATAAAGTCTTAAAACATCATGACCATTTCAGAATGTTGTCATGTTCGGTTCTGAGGTGAAAGTTAAGAGGTTTGCAAATCAGAGACAGATTACAGATTTCTTCCATTGAACTGCAATTGTGCAAACACACATGGTTTAATTTAGTTTCAACAAAATTGGTTGATGTGTTGTGTCGGTGTAGCGTGTATTGTTTCGTACCCATCACGTTTTATTTGTTATGGGATATTTATAGAGCACACATATCCACGCAACTAATGCATTCAAAAGACGCTGGACTGCTCCCTCGATCAACGGATATCTTTTTCTGGAATCGTCTTTTTTAACCAACTCAACTACCTGAGCAGTTCAGGGACTGTGGCGTTCAGTTATTACACAGCCTCATCCTCACAGGGTAACTATTTGCAGCCCGGTGGACACAGCCGGGTCGATACAGTCACATTAGTTTGTTATTGTCGTCTTACAGGCCGCATTTCAGCTAGCCTTGAAGCCTTTAATATGCGCTCTGTGCTTCAAAACATAGCTCTAATAATGTGTAGACATGACATAAACATATATTCTCCACAAAGCGTCAACATTTTCAATTTCTTCTCAACACCCAGACGAAGATTGAATTATCACACATCCTTCTCCAGACTGTTAGCACATCATTTCCAAACGTGGGTGGTTGTTTCAACCCCAGTCCGGACATTATGTATATTTAACGACGGTTCTTGTAGCAGGACATCCCGAAGTGTTGAGGCTC
The DNA here is from genome assembly GCF_037392515.1 of Haliotis asinina. Classification (NCBI taxonomy): domain Eukaryota; kingdom Metazoa; phylum Mollusca; class Gastropoda; order Lepetellida; family Haliotidae; genus Haliotis; species Haliotis asinina. The sequence goes on along the minus strand of NC_090287.1, from coordinate 2,927,973 downwards.
GATCTTAGAGTTCATTGTGCAGATATCTGGCCAGTAATTATAGGAACAGGACATTCCTATGACAGATCACACCTTAATGTACGTCTGTCACAGATAGTGTGGAGGTAGGTCATGATTACATTGACTAATACTGAGAACAATAATATTTCCGAACATTCGCTGTATTTTGTTGTTGATACATTTGAGAGTTTCTGTTTTATTCCAGCAAGGTTTGGTAGCCAGAGTCTCGGAAATCTCCATATTCAAGTATGACAAGGTTTCCTGGAAAGCCAGCTGCCGTACACCTGAGATGTGTTCCTGCCTCCTGTCATAATGATAGCCCAGTTGGTATGAGCACTGTGATCGTGTGTACGTACAGTGGGACGTGCGACGCTACCAGTGTCTCCACACTCTCCCCAGTGCAGGTTCACGCTATATTTAGTGTGTGTAGAAAATATATTATACTTAGAACTACATGTTCAAAGTTATACTATCACATTAAAGTATACGCTTACGTTCAAACGTCACAGAAGTTACTTGTGCAAATATGTATATAGCAATAACGACACAAGAGGGTTTGTGATCATTGAGTCAGTAAAAGTCTTTACTTTTAGATTCTATTCTCATAAACATATTGAGCAGCATAAGGACATATGTTTATATGTTTCCCAAGAACTTAATTACTCATGAACTAAATGTACATAAGAACCTACAGTAGGATACCGAAGATAACCTTGCTCATGAGCGGTGGGGTAACTCAGTGCTAAAGGGTTCGCACGTCCAGCAGGGTTCCATTTGCCATCTCGGTGTGCAGCCTATTGGTGTCTCCCGCCGTCATATTTCTGGACTATTGTTGAAAGCGGTGTAAAAACCATATATCACTCACTACCGAAGAGGAGGGTTTTATGTTATGCTATAACGAATGATGACGCTGACACTCGAGATATAACCTGGGTTATTATCTCCACCATGAGGGTATGGAACACAAGGCTATAGTGACACAATGACTCACACTGCCGTGTCGTGGCTAGGTTTGATAGCTATAAGTGGCCACATATTGAATCAAAATAGCCAGTCCGTTATAGAATGTGAAACTCAAGTTCTCGATGCAACGAGAAAACAAAAATACTTCTGAATAATATGATATTTTCCTGGTGTTGAGAGATCATATTATTTTCGTCTCTGACTTGCTGACAGGTAACAATGCTGTAACCGCCTGAGGAAACTCTGACATTCTAATAACGTTACTCGTCAATGGAGAAGCCGTTCTGGTGTGCAGTAGGTCGTGCCTATCTACAAGCATGCTTCATCCACCAGATGCTTTTTAGGAATTACGACATCGATAATGAATTCATCACAGACATCTCGCTTGAGCATGTGCATGTCCTTACACAGGCGGAAACTTGTGTAACTCGTGGTGTCTCCCTGTGAAAATACCCCAAACAACATACAGATTTACCTCCTGTTCAAACCTAATCATGTTCTCATGACAGTACAGATACAGAAAGATATGCTGCTCTTCTCAGACTAATTTTGTTGGAATATGTATGTGTGAAAGTTGACCTGTGCTAGGAGTACTTGATGAATGAATATCTTGTTGTGTTCCGGTTTGTGTTTGACAGGTGATCACGTCCACATTGTGTTGAGGCTGTTCACTACTTGAACTTCGTTATAACGCAACACCACGAGACATTCTCGCTTGATGGGCAATGTCAAAGGTTATCACTATACAACGAGTGATTGATACGTTCTGAGGCACACCTATGAAAGACGGGGATATTCCATTGTGCGAGCATACCAGTAGCCTATGATGCATATGAGAAAAGTAATATATACTAGTATATACCCATACAGTTGAAACATTTCCAGAGAAATGGAATAAATTGTCATATTTTCCCTTAATTTCTCCTCCTCATCTCTTTCCTCCTTGGCTTCATCATTTGCATTTTATCAATCTTTTAACTCGGATATCTCCTACTTTTTTGGATGGTACAGGAAGACTTCACCAAAACACAATTTAATTATCAATGTTTCAACATAGTGCCATTCAACCTTGACACACATTTGCCGGTCTTTCTAACAGCTGTCCAAACTGTTCTCTGTAGTTGCAAAGACGCATTGTCTGAATGCAAGTTGGTTCCCGCTACTAGCATGATGGAGGCAGATCAGGCGATTAACATGGACGCTCAGTGAGGTCAGAGCCCGTAGTGGAAGGTTACACGACACCAAATGTTTTCCCATAGACTTCTATAGTAACCCTATACTTCTAAAACAAATATCCAGGCTATCAACAGCCATTCCGTGTACATGGGTGTACAGTCTGTACTGCCTTTAAACTACAATAAAAACAAATTCTGCCCAACTTGTCCGGCGATTTTTCCGAGCACAGGAAGCGGAACACATCGACCGTCCATTCCGCACCAAATGTCAACCTACTTGAAACTATCGGCTCGACTTTAAACATGTTTCTGTCTCTTTTAACGGACAGTATAACATGCTCTGTTTATAATCTGGAATGTTGGAAGATTGTCCACCATAATGGCACTGTCGGAGTTTCAGAACACGGAGCCCAGAACATCCAGCTGATGGAACAGACGTTGCCTTCTTTAATGCTAGAAATGTTAAATGCATCCACAGAATTCAGTGTTATTAATACTCTTGAAGTGGCGACCAAGTGTCTTATCAATTCGTTGCAAGAACATTTCTGAATCAGCTTCAAACAGAACTGTGTTTGTATACCGTATGGTGATAATTTATCAAACGTCATAACGCTGCATAAAAATAATTCAATGTTTCTCGGGCACATATTTTTCAAAAGTGGAGAGGGCTTTAGGACTTTTTTATAAAAAAATTATGAGAAAAAGTGACGCGGGAGGAACACATTTATATGTTTTTCTGTCAGAAATACAGCTTTCGAAATTAGCACGTGTTTATGAGTAATAGATCCAGTTACACTCGTTCTTACAGACATTCATTCTTATAGTGGACAATTGGGTGATCGGGGCGAGGCCTAGTCACAATTACGTTTTTAAAATGGCAATAAAAAATGTTACGCGCCCAAGCACGCCGAGAAACATTTCACTTTTTTCTATTTAGCCTAAGCTTTGGAGAGCTGTGAATTTCTTCTCTTTCAAGGTGTCTGTAATAATGAGGAATGTACTCTTTCGATAAATCACGGATAATGCTTTGTTGTTAGAGGACTTTGCTAAGTGGAAGTGTTTGCAATCATCACCACGCTAAAACTTCTACTTCTTTAGGAACTGGAAGGGCGTTCTGCAGTTACGTTTTTGCATTAAGCGCTATTCACTGCATCTTCGCCAAGTCTAAGCAGTGGCTGTTGGTACACGAATAATGCTATTTAGTATGTTTACCTCCACAGACGTTCATGTGAAATCTGAGGAAATGTCGCTTTGAAATTTATTGTAGTACTCTACAAGGGAACAAAACAATCTCAAATTCTTCCATGACTTCATTAAAACTTGTTTCGTGATTGGTTAATTAAACTCATTCAGAGTTATACATCTTTGATTTCCCAACACAGTATGTGTTGTGGGGTTTTTATACCTTAATGACCCGGTTATGGATGAATATGATGTGTTGAAAAGCCAAAGGTATACACTGGTATTATATCTAGAGGTGTTATAATTTCGTTATATACCTCCGATTTTCCAACACTGTATGCTTATCTCCTGAACTGATCAAAATGGGACTCTGTGATTGACATAACCCACCCTTACACTTTCTATGATAACCTTGATTTGTATGACCAGGACAACAAGCTTGATTCTCAGGAATATCGTAAAATTCAATGTGACAAGATCACTAGGCGCATTTTGCGAATTTAATGTTAATAACAAACCTTTACAATACAAAAACATCCCGTATTGATCGTTCTGAAGAATTCTTATGTATGACATGATTAAAGATGTCAATTCTAAACATCCCTGGTATCCGCTGTCCAACATCTTGTTTTGAAGGTTCATGTCATACGGTACCAAACATAACGTGACCAAACATCATGTGATGGTTTAAACCAAAGGCCGATATCACGTGACGCTATACGTAAGATGTGAAAATCATGTGATTTTCCACCTCCAAGGCTATTTATTGATCTCTGTGAAGACGAAACATATACTAACTAATCGATGATGTGAATGTGACGTCATGAATCCTATGTGGGATCGTGTTTCCAGGATCTTGGCCATTTCGTCACTTGCAGATGACACAACCCCAAGTTTTCGGTCTTTACTTTGTATAAAAACTCATAAACCTTGATAAGCATGTCTAAGCAACTCCTTGTCGAGGCTATTTATAACGCTTGCAAACTAACTTGGCATCAACGGAAATCCGACGAAAAGTATTTCTTTCAGTTTCGCTAGTAAAAAGAACACATAATTTAAAGATCCAAAAGAATAAAGTCTTTATTATTGTGTTTGGCATTTTTAGTTGTTTGAAATACAAATATTTATCATAATCATGGACTTTTCGAATGGCACAGAATTAAAACAAATCATTTTTGCCAGGAGAAGGGAGACAACTCTCTCTCTCTCTCTCTCTCTTTCTCTTTCTCTCTCTCTCTCTCTATCTCTCTCATCAAACTATTTAAAGCCATTTAGAAGTTGGAAGAATATTTTCACTGTTGTTGAAGGTAACAGCAACTGTTTTTTGTGACGGATTTTCAACAATCTACGTAGTAATCTAGGTAATCTACGGACGACATGGGTGCAACAACACATAAACCACGCACAATACGGTTGAAACAGGAAATTTGATTTACCAAAAAAATAATTGTGGAAATATATACCACATATCAGGTGCATTAAACAAAATATATACGACACACCATATGCTTCAAACAACAGATATATCACACATATGCTTGAAACAACAAATATACCACACATCATATGCTTCAAACAACAAATATACCACACATTATATGGTTCAAACATTATATGCTTCAAACAACAGATATACCACACATCATATGCTTCAAACATTACATGCTTGAAACAACAAATATACCACACATTATATGCTTCAAACATTATATGCTTCAAACAACAAATATACCACACATTATATGCTTCAAACAACAAATATACCACACATTATATGCTTCAAACATTATATGCTTCAAACAACAAATATACCACACATTATATGTTTCAAACATTATATGCTTCAAACAACAAATATACCACACATTATATGCTTCAAACATTATATGCTTCAAACAACAAATATACCACACATTATATGCTTCAAACATCATATGCTTCAAACAACAAATATACCACACATTATATGCTTCAAACAACAAATATACCACACATTATATGCTTCAAACATCATATGCTTCAAACAACAAATATACCAACACATTATATGCTTCAAACAACAGATATACCACACATCATATGCTTCAAACAACAAATATACCACACATTATATGCTTCAAACATCATATGCTTCAAACAACAAATATACCACACATTATATGCTTCAAACAACAAATATACCACACATTATATGCTTCAAACATTATATGCTTCAAACAACAAATATACCACACAATATATGCTTCAAACATCATATGCTTCAAACAACAAATATACCACACATTATATGCTTCAAACAACAAATATACCACACATCATATGCTTCAAACATCATATGCTTCAAACAACAAATATACCACACATTATATGCTTCAAACAACAGATATACCACACATCATATGCTTCAAACAACAAATATACCACACATTATATGCTTCAAACATTATATGCTTCAAACAACAAATATACCACACATCATATGCTTCAAACAACAAATATACCACACATTATATGCTTCAAACAACAGATATACCACACATTATATGCTTCAAACAACAGATAAACCCAACAGATATACCAGAGATTGCCTCAACACTCCAACAGTCAGCATTCCCTACTTCGAGTAGTTTTAAGCCAACAGATCCGGCTGGGTGTCAACATTTCACAACTCTTCAGGTACAACCAAACATGCTCTTAGTACGTCGATTTTCAAACACAATCTGAATCGACTCATGCTGTTTGACCATAGTTAAACATTGAAGGCTTCAGTAAAGCTTTGGGGTGATTAAATAACCGTGCTGATGAAACTGAGCTGTCAACTGTACTAGGGAGGCAACTCCCATGTCTGACACTCTATAGCGTCCGTTTTAAATGCCAACACCTAGCCAACCTGGAGGTTAGGGGTTCACGCGATGTCTGGGTTTGAAATAAATGTATACCACGCATCATATGCCTGAAGCAACACATATATCACACATGATACGCTTGAAGCAAAATATATACCACACATCCTATGCTCGAAACAACAAATATACCACACATCATATGCTCGAAACAACAAATATACCACACACCAGATGCTTGAAGGTGATTAAATAACCGTGCTGATGAAACCCAGCTGTCAACTGTACTAGGGGACGCAACTCCCATGTCTGACATTCAGGAAAATCAATAGCGTCCGTTTTAAGTGCCAACACCTAGCCAAACTGGAGGTTAGGGGTCCACGCGATGTCTGGGCTTGAAATTCTCTCATGTAGAGTATCGCCCCTTGTTGTGCTCGAATCCGCTGACATGTTGCATGGTGCATCTATCCATAAATGTACACATTATGTTAATTGGCTGAATGGTTTCATACTTACACCAATTTCATGAATATGGCACTTGAGGCCAGAATCTGAGTTCGTTTTATATTCTTCAAAGCGGACGTAAAATAAATACTACCTCCCATCGATCACTCCCCAAAGAAATGTCGCCCAGCTTCACAGACGCCAACAATATCATCAATATTAGGTCTGAAGCCAGTTATGTTGGTCTGTCATGGAATACATGGCAGTTCTAGATCACTACAGTTCTAATCTGGATATGAAGAAAGTACCTGGGCTCTTTTTTATTATGTTTTATGAATATACTTTAGGAGCCGTTATTTCTGTAATATATACTGACTCATTTCAGGGACAAGAAACAGTTGGGTCTGCAGTCGCATTGAACATTGTCCGTCGCTGTTTGGTGTTTGTACTTTCCACACAACTACTTGCTTGTCCTGGAGAGGCCATTAGTCCGCCCCTCTATTCAGGTGTCAAGAAGGCAGTCTGTGAACTAACTACACCTGTATTATATGTTGATAGCGGATATGATTTGGGCCATTGAACGCGTAGAGACTACTAGGACTACTATATTTTATGAGAGTATATCAAACGTGTTGGTTTTTAATAGAGTCACATTTCTGGGGTCACTCAAAAGTCAGATATTACAATTGTGTACTCTAGGCAAACATGGTTCACGTTCGCTAGGGAGCGCTGTCTTAGTGCAGGCCATTTTGCAGTTTCTCTCTCATAGGTGATGATAGACACTCCCCTTGTGATAAAGTAAACATTCTATTGTGGGCATTTACTTACTAACCTTTGTCTACTAAAGTCCAGCCTTTCTGCAACATTTTATCACAAAATAGGACATCCAAGTTTCATCTTCCTGGCGAGAGAAACAGATGTCTTTACTTGTGTAGTTTGTATTTGTACGGTATAATGAACTAAAGACAGCGATATAGCTGTAACAACAGGTACTCTGCTCACGACAGGTGCAACAACAGATATACAACGAGCAATACGGCTGAAATAGGAAATTTGAAAGAAAGGAATACTAAAATTTGATTGAAACAAAAGATAAACCACGCATCATATTTTTAAAAAGACCCTTAATTTCGCACGATATCTTTTGAACCATCAGATATACGACAAACGATATGGTTGAAACAACATACATGCCATGCCTGGTATGGTTGAAACAACATACATGCCATGCCTGGTATGGTTGAAACAACATACATGCCATGCCTGGTATGGTTGAAACAACATACATGCCATGCCTGGTATGGTTGAAACAACATACATGCCATGCCTGGTATGGTTGAAACAACATACATGCCATGCCTGGTATGGTTGAAACAACATACATGCCATGCCTGGTATGGTTGAAACAACATACATGCCATGCCTGGTATGGTTGAAACAACATACATGCCATGCCTGGTATGGTTGAAACAACATATATTCCGCACATGGTACGGTTGAAACAAAAGATATACAACAACTGATATGGCTAAAACAACATATATACCACACGTGATATGGCTGAAACAACATATATACCAAGCATGGTATGGTTGAAACAACTCATATAGCCTTGTGTCTATCAGTTAGTATGGGACGTCCGATTGGACGACGTGCACTGAGTCCATCCACCTTCGGATGGTGGTGGAGTCTCCTTCGGATGGTGCAGGTTGAGAGACGAACACCCGCTCTCCATTGTTCTCTTAGAGCTTTGGCATTGGTCATGGGCCTCGGCCCTCTGTTGCAACTAGGCTCTTTGCTGTAACTCGGCCCTCTGTTGTAACTAGGCCCTCTGCTGTAACAATGCTCTCTGTTGTAACTAGGCTCTCTGCTGTAACAAGGTTCTCTGCTGTAACAAGGCTCTCTGTTGTAACTATTGTTGAAAGAAGACGTTAAGTTAAAATGTTTTGCTTGAAAATGATATCAAGTTTATTAGATATGACTGAAAAAGACACTAACCGCTCGCCATAAGCTTGAATCGAGGAGTTAAACGTTGAAACGTTGAAAGACGTTTACTGATTATGGTATATTTTAATCAAGATTTTATCCGACGATGTGATGACAGGGTGCTGAAATATTGTTGATACGTTCACTGCTTCTGATGAGATGCGTGTTTCACATTCACGATGTACGAGCGAAAAGATACCTCCGTGATACTATCTGAAGCGTCATAACGTCATAACATCACGGTTTTCATAAAACGGCCAGATGCAGTTCATATCGCAGTTCGGCCATCTCTGGATACCTTCGATCATGCACGGGACTTACCGAAAGCTTATAGACCAACCTGGGGTCAAGGTTCAACTCGGACAGTCTACTGTAGTCACAGAGATGACGCTCCTGGTACACAACGTCCATTACACCCACCGGAATACCCACGATATCGGACACCTTCTGTTTCAGTACAAGCGGAGTCTCGTTTCCATACACACGAACCAGGCTGTATGTCGTGTCCCCCACCCTGGAGACAAGTACCCGGATTCCGCTGTGTCTGGTGATGCTTTGGACTAGGTAGATGACGGAGCCCTTCCTGATCCTGTACTCCTTCAGTGTTCTGCTGTCATCCAGTGTTTGGTGGAGAAAGATGAGACGTTGTTGTTGAACGGGTGTACCCTCTTCCTCCTCGATCTTCTCCTTCAAAGTCAGTACAGTGTCGTCTGACATGACGGTTAGATCTGTCGTCTGCCAATGATGAGATGTTACGTGAATCAACATGGCTGTGTTCGCGGTGTAGAAGGAGCTGGATTGAACCCACACAAATACACCTGTGTAAAGAGAACAGACGGCTGCTACGACCAAAGCTTGAGTTGAAGAGCAAAGGCAGTCTTGATTAGATTTTACTTTTGATTTGCCCATTGTCTTGCTTCAGGGTCGGTCAGTGGTCAAGATGGTGGTATTCCCTGTATGCGCCCTCAGAGTGAAGCAAGTACCTACACAGCTTTCAAGAACATCCCATATCCAGAACAACGAGTGCCAGTGTAACCCAATTTTCACTTTCTTCAGCTATAAATCCTAAAACATCTAAATAGTATTACACTGCGAATTTCGGGTCAGTATGATCACATGTGAGAAGATGTATGTAGATATGTTGCACATCCGTGTAGACGCCAATATCTATATGATATCTGTGATAATATATGTTATCAATTAGCTCGGGTCATACGCCATACGTACCTTCCAAACCAATAACTGTTCAGTGTGTGTTCCGAATTCATACATTGCCTTTGTTCGTCCTTCACAACATATATCTGGTCCCCAGTTATCCATGGTGATCGCATGAGGCGGTTGCGTCAAGGGGTGACAAGGTGTCAGGATTTGGTAGATAACATGTCAGTCGACCCAAGATCATCAAGTCCCTGTTAAAGCAGGATGCACTGTATCATGAGCATATGTTTATCAATCACTATGATAGTATGATGAATATACCTTGTCCCATATCCTGTTTCCCATACGGGGTGGTATGTTACCAGTAGGCCACAGATATCATAATAGAAGCTTTTGAAAGCTTTACGAAGACGTTGAATATCATGGGAGGGGATCTAGATAGTTGACACTTATGCATTGTATTCTGGCGAATCGAGGCGATGGAAGGAATGAGACGTCATCATGATGGTTTTGTGGGTCCTCTGTGGTATGGGAAGGTCTTCTCAATGACTGACCGAACTGCACACCATATTGTTCGTATCAGAGTCGAAGGTCAATACTGTCGGGGCATCTTTGCACCACCCATGCCATACTACATAGCGTAGTTTAACGACGCCATTGGCAGTCGTTAAATGTCAAGACCAGCCCACCACTCTAAAGAATTTGGTGCTGCTCTTGCTGATTAGCGTATGTCAGGATGACATTGTTCGAGCCATAGGAAGCATTTCGGAAGATGAGGTTTCACTAAATTCAGATTTTTTTCCAATGTGACCCTCGATCTTCTTAGCGACCAAGTGCGCCATTATCGCATCTTACCAATCAGTATAACCCATCAAATATGGTTGCCCACTTTCAAGCACGTATGGTTATATCCTGTTTTGATGATTCCTTCTATCCCTATCTATTTGACATGGTATATTTTCATTGTGAGGACCCCACACAGTGCTCACATATTTAGCTGATGACAAGAAGACATGGAAGAGTAGGCCCCGCCTCCAAGACTCCATGAATTCTATCTAGGACAAAACCTTATCTGGTGCGTCTAACTGTAAAACTGATAAACATTTAGCACCTCAGCGTGCTAACGGCAGTTACCTTCCTATAGCTATAATTGTTATAACCTGTAATTATCTATAATTGTATTTACAGTCGCGCTATGAAGAAGCTCTACACTGCACTTTATCGATTTATTGGCTGATTAGGTTGTTCCGCTATCAGAGTCTAGTTACAGCTCATCAACACCAAGACTAAAGTATTTGTCGGTTGCGTGATCAAGATACGCGCACCTGCAATAGAAGAGACCACGTGATAGTCTCCCAATAATGCTGTGGTTCCTTAGAATGTCGGAGCTGATTCAGATTATAAGATGAACGAGGTTCGGTAATTAAGCGTTTTTCTTTGCATTTTTCAGACGACAGGAAACTGCAATATGTCAACGCGGTTCTTAAAAACAAACTTGATTATCAGTTTGAACTTAACATAAAATAGTGAAATTGATTCATGACTTCAACATCCTCCAAACCTTCACTATGGACGTGATGGGCGGCGTGTGTCGCTGTGATCAACGTTGTAAATCGCCACGGAGTAGCGAGGTGTCGGGCAAATGCTTGGATAACAACGCCAGGTTGAAGACATGACATGTTTACAGCCGGTGAATGACTCTCAACTCAGTGTACAAATACAACCACATCTAATGATGGTATGACAATGTCGCGATATGATTTATAATGGCCATTAAATATGAAATAACTCTTGTCTCACGACCCATGGGTCCCGCACAGGGTGTATCACAGATACACTGTGTGTGGACTAGGATACTTTCACGAGCTTCTGACCACACAGTTGGTTACAGATACACTGTCTGGATGATGAGAGTAGAGGATATTCTCAGGTGTTTATATTCTCGGACGTTCAAGTACATGGGCAATTAGAACAAGACGGATTAATTGTTTCGGTTACTTGACTCCTCCTGAGTGATGTGGAGAATTATTTAGAAGAGGCACCTTTGGACGTCACTACCAAGCAGGAGTACGTTCCTCCTGAGTGATGTGGAGAATTATTTAGAAGAGGCACCTTTGGACGTCACTACCAAGCAGGAGTACGTTCCTCCTGAGTGAAGAAGAGACGATTGGTGTCTACATGGATGTTAACAGTCTTCGCATTTGAGAGGAAGGTCGTGCCGAATGGAGGATCACTGAGATCCTTGGGATAAATAGTGTCAGAAAGTCGGAAGTGTTGATGACAATTGGATTTTATCAATTTATATACAATCAGGATTTCATGGACACTGCATACAGTTACACTATGAAGAGGCACCAGGCGACACATTGTCCGTAACTTGCCTGTCTGCAGAGCTAAGGTAGCCTCGTAAGGACATGTAAAACTCGCCAGTTTGAATATTTATATGATACACTTTGACGCATTTGACGTGCTTTTGGGAATATACTGTTCTTAACATCAGCATTAAATATTCGTTCGTTACCGAAATGGATACGGTTCTGTCAACTAGACGTTTTCCGCCTGAGTATATAAAACAACAACCTGAGTATCAGTTCCTCAAGAGAGGCGTGCATGGAGAGTATTCCCGTGTGGCTATTGATGTGTCAGTCTATGCAAGGCGGCCGTTGTCTGTCAAAACCGCGTCTTCTGATTCTGGAGTGCAATCATCGTCGAACACCGGAACAGGAAGTGGTATTTCAAAGTTCAACAAACCTGCACACTCTAGACCATCAACAGCAGGCGAAATAAAAATAGTTCATAAAGTGAATAAGAAATATGCATCAATATCAACGATGCCACGACCGATGACATCTCAAGGGTTTTGCTCTGTGAATGGCAATCAAAGTAACGACAATGCATCTTCAAAAACAGGAAAGAACAGAAAGGTCAGTAAAGTGACATGGAAATCAAACCCTGTTTGTGTTGATACGAACGACTCGAACCCGGAAAAAAGGAAATCATGTTACGATCCAGCATTCGAAAAATCGAAAACCTTTCTCCACAAGAAAAATGACATGTTTAGTAAAACGAACCAATATCTGACGCCAGCTCGACCTGGACTGCGGAATCTCCAACTACACTACACCGGCATCAACACCACCTACAACGACAGAGTCATCTTCGCAGACTTGCTGCAATCTTCTCACAAGAAAAATGCAATAGTCGGAGAAGAAGTATACAACCTTGAGCGACGCCTTTACACGAAAAGAGCTGATCCATCGAAATGTACGACGTTCTGGGACCGGGAGGATGTTGTGAGTCCCCCGGCTAGAACCAAAACAGCCAGGACTGTTGCCCAGAAGAAGAAGGAACGGAGGGAGAAGATTCAGGTTAAGAATGAGAAGATTAAGTTCGGGTATGTCCCAAGAGCGAACTCCTTGACAATTCCTAGCGAAGAGGACATGGAGGAGCTGAGGTACAACTGTAGGTACCTGAGGATCGACCCCCGGCACCAGCAGCACCTGTACAGCACTGGCCTCGTGTTCTACAACCACGACAACGGTAGCCCCGAGACTGGCTCTACACCCTTTGACATCAAGGAGAGTGATGAGACACTCGTGGATTAGCCACCATTGGTCACCAGCTCTGTTGTTGACGCTTACTACTCGGGTTCAAATACCCACATGGATACCATGTGCTACCTCGGCTCTTGCACGACTGAACAGATAGGTAACCATTTTGGAATGTGAAAACATCATCACTGGTGTAAACAAACTATAAAAAGTAACAAAGTGTTTTACGTGCGCTTCACTACCTTTGTCACTATCTGGATGATCTTGTCCCCGCTCTTGTGTGCTAGCCAACAACTTGTGTGTTCTTGAAACTGTCAAATAGCCGTTTTATAACAGCTACCGTTATCGATGTATATCAGTTTCAAAGGAGATAATTTGATGTGGGGCATTTGACCCCGTTACACCTTCAAACAGTTACCCCCTGGACAGTGTTGACAAGTGGAGTGGAAAATACACATTCAGTAGCCATCTTTGTTTTCTATTGTTACGCTTTTACCAGCCGATTCTAAACGTCGGGACTGAGTCGGGGTTTTAACTGAGGCCAATAGCGTCAGAAAACTCGATTCAGACGTGTTGGTTGTTTTTCAGTATTTGTTCGAAATCGATGTTTATTGTTGTTACGGAGTTGGTGGAAATTGGCGTCAACTCGGTATCCGATTTGTAAAATGATGAAGTCAGTACCTTGTACTTTCGATTTCCGGTATCTGTCAGTTACGCTTTCATTAAGATTATCTTGCAAGTAGATATCGTTTATTGATCTAAGTCTGAAAGGAACGCAGTGTTGTCAGTGAGCATCGTGAACATACTTAATGACTAAAACTAGGAATTGCATGATGTTTAACCGTACAGTTGTACGATCATGTCATCAATGTATTCAAATTCTTCTGGAAAGGTTTAGAAACCGGAAGACGTCTTTCATTGCCGTTGACCTCCGCATGATCATTGTGTGTGACTCCAAGTTCTGCGATGGAAAAAGCTGTACCCAGTTAGATAATAAGCAAAATTATTGCATTTGTTGGCCACATTTAAATTATACATACAGCTTAACCCTGTCATTGAGCTGTAGTTGGTCAGAAACCCCAACCTATCTCCTCTTGGGAATGCATCACGTATATGACCAATAAAATCTGGAACTGCATTAATCGGAACAGTTCTCTGGGTACAATGTTATTTTGTTTCCACGCAAACGATTATATATAATATATTGTTTCCATTTCTGTTTAACGTTCGTATATATGTGTAGCTTTACAAGATTTTGATACAGTTATGTAACTTTCGACAGGTATTTACTAGTTCCGTGTAACTGTACCAAGCCATCAGTCAAACAAGGAAGTTATGTGAGTGAAGTGAAGTAAACACTGACAGAAGATGAGCATAACTCTGGCCCCGACTGATGCTATTTTACAGACATCAACCTGAGACACCTTCCATATCCACTCTGCGTCCTAAATGCGCGATTTTCGAACTGGTCTGTCTTTGTTTATTACCTAAGTATTCTCCACTACCTCAAACCAAAATGATAGCTATATACTTGATCTAAGAATAATTAGTCAGCAGCAGCTATAGTCCAAGACGTTATAGCATCGTTCAATACACGGTATATATCCAACTCCTTGCCGCTGACTTACGAACCAGAACTATAAGACATGTGAAACTACTTGTTACATGGACCTGTGCAGAGTTATCTACAGTGGCAGTGAAGTAGCTAAAGACTGTACGACCACAGGGTTGCTTCGTAGATTCGTTGTACATATTACATTAATCACGACACGCATTCAAAAGTATACAACGTAATGTCATTGTTAAATACTCTACACATCAAGCCAGAGGGCGTTTATACAGTCTACATTGTATACAGATACAAAACAGCATAGTAGTCACAACGTAATACAATAGATAAAATATCCGACACACTGTATACAATCTACAATATCCACTCCAAACAAAGTAGAGTTAACGACGCCTCGTTCCACATAGACCTAACAATTGATATCTACTGTAGATTAAGGTTAATATAGAATTGCAGTGTGAAGTAGAAGAAAGTAGAATTACATACTTGAGTGAATTTACTAGACAGTCACTCCCTCATTTGTGACTGTCATCCGTACTTTACAGATAAAACTTACGATAACCGTGTTATTGTGAACTTGAGATTATGTCATTTAGAAGGAGCAAGGCATCGATGGCCAGTTGTGAGTATGCCACGAAGGTATACGTGGCACGTACATGATTTGACCAGCGTGAACTACAAACGGCCGTTTAGACAGATACATGTATTGCACCTTGGCACTGTTAGCTGTAGAGATACTGGTCACCGATTAAGTCCGAAGCTCGTCGTCGGCACTGTGACCCCTGACAGGTGTTACACTGAGGAACGTGGTCAGCTGGGCTATAAATTTCCTGTTTTCAATAACACATACCGTAACGGTTAAAAAATATTAGTAAAACTTTGTCCAATCTTCCCGTGTTAAAAAAAGCGTTCCTTATACTTTGGCTGTAGTAAACTGTCTTAAAGTATAATTGATTATTTTTTAACAACGTTGGCCTGGAAACAGCAGCAACATTATTTGCTTAGCAACAATATTAAATTAAGACTTATGTGCCATTGCCGCGAAAGATGCCGAGAGATAGTGTTCTTTACGTTCAGGTCTCATTGAACGGTTTGAGTAACAACCGGTATATTTTCGTGACTGCTCCAAAGTATTCTAAATTTCCTTCAACACAACCGACCGAAATTGTACCGCGGTCGGAAATCGTTATGAAATCCACCCTCACGGTTGAATGTACACGAAAGAAATCCATTCCTATCTCTATGTATATCACTCCAGTTGCGAGCTGTGAGACTGACAGTACAAGCCTGCCACGCACCCAATCTCTTCCCCAATAGCTGGATTAACCAGCGCTGTACACACATTGGCCCTGTTCGGAGTTTAAACATCAGGGTAGCGTGCGTGTCAGGCTGGAATTACACAAGACGGGTTAAACGTTTAATGATACAGAAATATGCCTACATGTGCAAACATGAATTCAAAATAAAACTTCAAGTGGAAATAAAAATTCCTTAATGTATTTAGTTGTAAGCGATTTGAATTTACTTCAGTGATGTCTGCTACCTACTGTGCTTCACTACTTTTGTCGTATTTGGCATTTGTGTTCTATATTTTGTAGAACATAACCCAGTAGGACAGTATTATCCATTCATAGAACCCAGAAACTCCCTCAGACAAAACTTGTAACGACAATGGTTTCCACAAGAATGACCGCATGAAACATGAAAGAATTAATTGTGCAATGTGTCAAAATATATTTTGCATTCGACGTGATAACAACAAGAATTTGAAACGTCAAAACGTGAACATTACGTCCGCCTCCATGAACAGGACCACCTATGACGTTGTAGTGTTCTTTTCTGTATCAGTTACTCACCACATAGTGTCTCTACATCAGTTATCTCCCCTGCAGTATGTCAGTTATCACCCGGTAGTATGTTACATCCAAACAAGTTGTTGATCCTGTAGTTTATAAAGTAGTCCCCTGTAAGATATCTTTAGTAATCTGTAGTATATCCGTTATACACCATCTTTGAGTTATTCGTATGTAGTATATTGGTGAATTACCATGCCGTGTATATGTTATTCACCCTATTTTGTCTAAGTTCTTGTATAATAGGTCAGTTATTCACCCATGCAGATTTGTTTCAGGTTGTCAGATATTACCCGTGTTGTTTCCTGAATATATTTACCACACCTTTAGCATTTCTGCTACTGCCCTGCAGACTGGCTAGGACTCCACCTGCAGTTGTACATCGTTACGTAGACTGTCTGTATCTCAACATCATAAACAAGCTGCAACACTTTCATACTGGCAGTCAATACTTCAATATCCCTTCACCAATATTACATACCCGTGTTTACCGTAGGCATTGTTCTTGTCCAGAGTTCAACGTTGAATAGAGCGGTTGGTGATATTGAATTAACCATGAAATCGTATAGCTTAACCCCTGTCAGTTCGAGAGGTTAAGTGGTACCATCGAACATATCCTGAATGGGATCTTAGTGCACCTGTAATCAGTCCTTTCTTCACATTCCTTTGCATCTTAGCAATATGAGTATGTGATAAATAGTAAACAATAAACCTAGCATATACACCCTATATCACATTTTGAGTGTGTATGTGTACAAGTCTGTGTACAATAAACCTAGCATATACACCCTATATCACATTTTGAGTGTGTATGTGTGTAAGTCTGAAAGCATGCAAGTGTAGGTATGTAAGTGTTGGAGCATGTAAGTATGTAAATCAGTCAGTATGGAAGTAGGTATGCCATTGTAGAAGTATGCAGCATGTAATGTCTGTGTGTAGCTATGTAAACATGTATGTCGATGTGTGTAGGTATGTAAGCATGTATGTCTGTGAGTAGGTGTGTAAGTATGTATGTCTCTGTGTGTATGTATGTGCGTCTAAGAATGTAAGTAAGGGTATCATGAAGTGAGTATGTTTGTAATTAAGAATGTACGTTTATACCTAAGAATGCAACTACCTTAGTACTAAAACCGGTAAGTATGTAATTTCGTAATTATGTAAGTGTGTCGGATTATGTGTGAGTATGTATAGTAAGTATGTTCCTACGTATGTAAGTAAATGAACAGATATATGCGCTTGTGTATAAATAGTGCGGTATGTCTGTGTACTTTTGGAGATTCAAATCTGCAGATTCAAGTCACGTCAAAACCCATAATGGACACCATGGAGATAGTGAGTGAGTGAGTGAGTGAGTGAGTGATCGGAGTGAGTGAGTGAGAAGTCGAGTGGCAAATATAACTACAGACAACTCGCACCTCTGTGGTGATCATTAGGTCAAACTGTCAATGTTTACATAACATGCAACTTGAAAACATGTTTCATTCAGCTGTTGTCTTTTGTCCGAGTTTCGTAAGGTATTTTTGCAAATGTCACTCACCCAACTGGAGGGGTTTCACCTGCTGTTAACAACTGGGATAGGTGTACATGTCTATAACTGGCCGCGCCAGTGTATTAAACTCTCCAAATCTCCGTTACTCATTCTACCTGCTTGTCACATCGATCGTTTTCTATAGCTGGCCGTGAATAGAGCTAACTCAGGCACTAGGCGAGCTCAGTCTGTAATAAATACCCACACACGCACAGGTGGGACGGGCTTTATATGGGCTCGGCGAATCAACAGCCCTGTACTCAGCGGCGCCATTCAATATACACTCTTACCTGTTGGTTTGTACAGCAATAACCGAATTGTCGTCTGTTCGCAATGCAAGGCAACGTGAAATCCTCAAAGACCTGCTCTTTGCTTTGAGTTCAGCGATAAATGTTTTAAGCTGGAGATTTTCTTGGGTTTACAAGTGTGGGCAGTGATATGAAACGTTTGATCACCATTTCATTTGGTCGACTTCTGTTGTCATTTAATTAAGAGAGTAATGTCAGTGACTCAGTGAATAGTCCTGGTCAGAGGTTGTTAGTGGGATCTTGGAGAGAGCTTCCTGATACCTTCACCTGTAAACTCCGGTGTCGTGGTCCGGCCCAACTGTTGCTGACCACAAGATGGTGTAGGGGTAATCTTGGACATGCTCTGATTGAACAGATCAGACAAGTTGTAGCTGGGTCAGTGATGAAGTGAAACTCCTGGCAGTGCAGAGCGATGCCGTGACTCCTGGCAGCGCAGAGAGGTGCAGTGACTGAGGCTAGCGCACCAGGTCTGGATGCAGGACACTGGTCCCATGTGAGTACTGTGTGGTAACTGTTGGTGATATTTACTATATATACCATGTATTGGTTATGTAGGTACTTTGATTACCTTGGATACATTGGGGAAGATAAATCTATAAGAAGCTGATCACAAGTTGAAAGTGAAATAATAATAAACGGTAGTAATATTGTTTTGTCTTTGCGTTATAAGCATATGCACTATGACGTAAAGACAACAATTTTAATTTCGTAATTGTACAAACATTAAAATGTACCTGTTTTCCAAGCGTTACTCAAATACCTGCTAACAGCAATACATACCTACTTGCAAACTTGAGCCACCCACCTAAACACTCACAAAACCTTTACACACACTCTAACACAACCTTAAACACACTCTAACACACCCTGATATACACGGTATCTCAATCGGCACGTCCGTGTGGTTTGTGTTGCCTGTTTATTACATTATACAATGAAACCTTGTTAATCCACCCAGCGCCGTCTATAGTTTAAGATATTATTAAGACATGTACTGAGTAGCGAGTGCTATAGGTAGTGAGTGATAGTGAAGGAGGCTTCCCAAGGCGGTATGTCTGGACTCGAGAGGTGCCATTGGTGCACCTGTACCGTGTCAACACAGAAGATATTCCAAATATGTCTGTAAACCGAGAGTTGGTCAGGCAATAAATGATTGAAATGATGAGAAGCTGGGATACAGTGACATGCATCAATCTCGCCAGTTCCACCAGTGGGCTGCTAAAGACCGTAATTACCGAATCTTCGTATTACCAAGTCCATATCTTTCATTTATAAATGAAGCAAAATAACACTCAATTCATTTGTGAAACTGTTAAGGCTTGTGGTGCAAAACCTGACTCTAATCACTCTCACGAATCACAAACTGGGGGGTGAACTTCTGTCGACATTGTAGAGTACCTTTGATACAGTGAATCTGACAGATCGTTTCCCTTGCAATAGCTGTTCTGCTGTGTACCCGTACAACATACTGTTCACACACCGCGTGTCGTATCGTGTATCAATGAGCGTAGACGCACTTCAATCATCCAGCACACAATCGGCCGAGATCCACCAGAAACAAGAACTGTCAGTCAGTATTAAGTGTAATGTTAACATAGCTCTCTGTGTCGGATCAGGCCAATATCATTTCAACGTCGCGTTACAGAATAATCGTTGATGAGAGAGAAACAAAAGTCGGTCGAGACTTGTACAAACAATCTAACTAAAGATGTGGAGAGGCAGTAGGAGTGCTTTTGTTTTAAAATAGCACAATAGTGGATGTTGTCGGTAGTTGTGATAGAAAGCACCTCCCGAACAGTCCCAAATGCCATGTTTGTGGTCTACCAGATGATGAATATCGGGTACACTTCAGATGATGTATGTACAGTACGTTCGCCCGTTATGGGTAACAGCTGCAACTTTTGTCGACTCTTATAAGTATTTAAAAGTCTTGTTGAATAACGCAGAGGCCACCCAACCAAGACTCTTCTGCTCTCCGGACAGATGTATTCTCCACTCGGACACAGAGGTGGACAGTTCCACTATGAGGAGGTCCAAATGGAGAGTAGCAGCAAAATTCTAAAAGGGTATAATAATTATTCCTATCACACATTTCACCACGGCTCTAAGTTTATCATCTCACGCCAGAGAATGATTATCCCCTGCAAAGAATATCAATGATTAGAAAAATACATATTGATGTGTGAAGTTCTCTCTGTGTGAAAGTCAACGATAAAACCTGAAGCCCCGTGACATTCTCCACTGCCGTGACTGCCCGCCATTGTGCAGGGTGATTGATGGCTGTCGGCAGGACAGCTACAGGATGCGGTAACAGCGATATCTGAGCAGCTATTGTCCGCGAAAATATCGCCGATTGAGTTGCCTTGATTGACTTAGTCTTGCTATCATTGTTTTATTGATTTTGTGATTAACATTATTGTTTATAGTGACACAAGAAACAGCAGGTCAGAGTTGTAAAGGGGTCTATTGAACATGGGCATGGGAACCGCTGATTAATGCGTGTATTATCTTGTTCCCAGATGTCTGTCGACTGGATTTAGAAGATCTGGCCGATTGGAATAAAGATGTGATTGCTGTTGGAGAAACGTCCGTTCAGAAGAGACTAGCATTAAAGCCATGATTTATGCAAAGAATAACCTTTATGAGCTCGGCAATATGCAGTGACTGAGACACAGAACTCAGATATGAGGTACTGTTTATGAATCGAATGTGTAGGGGGCAAGGTTCTGGGGGATAACATTCTCAATGCCTTGTAAAGTATCCGTTCCGGTATCGACGAAAATGACGTATCCTGGTCACAAGACGTCATTGCGGCGATCTCAGAGTCTGTCACTGAGACCCAAACTCAGTTCCTCCGATGGTGGGAGGACGGAGTTATTGTCTGACAGCTCACGTGCAAGGAGAGTCAGTATCAGCGAGGAAACGACACAGTTTTATGTTCTTCATCCAAGGCCCGTTCTTCACAAGGGTCTGGATAAAGTTCAGTACCCACAGCCAGTGTTGCCCAAACGGGAGACTACATTACATGGCCTGGACGACGTGGACGACAGTGCCAAGTTCACAAAACACAAGCCGGACACTAATCCTGTTCAACTCAGTCCAAAATCAATTCTCAAAAACTTCACGGCAGCGTCGTACAGAAATCCCGTCCTTGTTACAAGGAGCGATGACGAGGAGGAAGTGGCGAGGCAACCATCTTCCTTACGCTCACGTGATCCTAAAGGAAAATCATCTCGAGGTAACTTCCGGTACAGACTAAATTTTAACCCTGCACACTCAGCCAGTGATAAGAGAGTTACTTTCGATGAACAAGTTTCGTATATGAACGACAACAATTTGCATCGGCGGCGACATTCCACACCATCGTTGCCACTGTTGTAAGCGCTAAATTCACTTATGAGTCAGTTATTTTCCCCTTCACTCGCCAAGCATGACATTGTTCTGTAGCCATGAACAGCAATGATCTTGTCTGGCCTTTTTGATAGCCACCCGTTAAAGTGTGGACTTGCCACTTCCAAGATACATGTTCGGTTACCCACAACGTTGAATTTCAGTGTTGAAATCCGTTGGTCGTGGTAACATGGGTGGAATGTTGCTAAAATGTGCATGATACCATCTACTCGATCTCTCTACCGTGGATGGCGCTGCAGAGTAAAGAGTCAAGTATTCAAGGGGCGACGAGGAGGCTCTACCACGGACAGTCCCGTTGGTTGTCGTTTGTGGGTATGTAGCTATGTAGAGACACAGTTACCTCGATGAGACTGGACATACGAATAGAGGGAGGCCTTGTTGCTATGTTGGAAAATCCAGCACATTATACGTTCATTCTGTTATGACAAACAGCTGCATCATGTTAGACGACACACTGGATACTCGGTAATGTGGCAGGTACGTTTAACTAGTGACTGTTCTGTGTGACTGTCTCACAGGAAGCTGTGAGGGCCGAATGGTAGGGCCGAATTCTCTTGCGTAGAGTCACGCCCCTTCGTTGCACCAGAATATAGATCTGCCGACTTCCATCAAAATATCATTGTTGTAACATGCATCTTAATGTACACGTTATGCTCATTGTTTGTTTGGTTTCATGTGTAATCATATATGGAGGACCCACGACCAACGTGGTTCGTGTGAGAATTCGTCAAGGATCCAGTCACAAACAATGATACAGTAGAAGGTGTAGTCCGATGATGAAATGTCACGTTGAGATTCTGGACCTGGACATTACATATACAAAGGGTTCAAGTCTGTATTGGGGAGTTACGATCTCCTTGACGCCAGCATAGCTTTGACAGAACGGGCACTACAATATACTGCATGTCGTACGACGCCACTACGTTGGTTGGTTTGTTCGACCTAGTGACTTTGTTCATTGTGTAATACCCTACCGTGACTGCTGGACCCGAATATATACTAGCGACCTTCACATAGCTGGTATATTGCTGGCTGCAGCGTAAAGCAGCATGCAGGCTTTAGTTAGTGATGCAGCCGTAGCTCGGATCTGTCTTCTCGTTATTTACCGGTAACCATGGGTTGAAGTTAATGTTAGATGTGACCACTTCACTTCAATCTATTTGTGCTGATTAATTCAAAGCATTTGGACCAATTAGATATGTGCATTTCCATACAAGCGGCATTTTGACCATTCAAGGACCCAGCTACGCAACACAATCGCTCCCATGCAGCTCAGAGGTAGCGCAGTCGTGACAACGCAGGTCGTGTTTCGTGCCATATTGAATGCAGATTCCCGTATAACTGTATATTTACTATTATACTGTAACATATACCACTTGGTAATAAACTCCTATCATGATTTCACAGTGGTACTTCAAATGCTATCATATCAAAGCATGGAACATATTCCCTGTTTTAGGAGGAGGTTCACCCTGACGTAACACACAGTATTAGTCTTACCGCATAACCCGTGTCCTTCCACAATCACTCTCCACAACGTAACAATGGTTGGCGGATTTCACCAGAAAATAATAACGTTTCGTCACGATCTCAAGGGCTTCCAATACATCATGGCTGTCACAAATACTAATTTTTTGGGTTTATCAGTCTCCACAATGAGAGTTTTATAATAGGCATGTGAGTGTTCTGAGGGCGCCCGGGTACTCGTCAACAATACCCAGTCTCTCATGAGAGTGTCACTTGAGATAAGGGACAAGATCATCGAATCATTGCGCATTGTAACCAGATTTTAAACTGGTTTGCGCAAACGCACTAGAGGCACGCGTGTAAGACTGCAGACGCAGCTACTTGAATATGGCTCACTGTCGGATCTAATACATCTTGATTATAGAGATAAAGGTGTACCTTATAAACAGCTGGGCAACGGAAAGTATACACGTTTGATAGTAGCTCAGATGAAATCAGGAAGAAATGGTTCATTCGAACGTGGACGATCTTACAGGCATCATATCGATCTCACAACGGGTGACGTGCTCATGGCGTCTAAAGGAACATGAGTCTCAATGAACATCGGGACTCCAGGAAAATGGGTCTCAAGGAACATGATATCTCAAAGAATATGGCGTTTCAAGGAGCATGGGGTCTCAAGGAAGATGGGGTCACAAGGGTCTCACGGAAGATGGGGTCACAAGGGTCTCAAGGAAGATGGGGTCACAAGGGTCTCAAGGAAGATGGGGTCACAAGGGTCTCAAGGAACGTGGGGTCACAATACACAGCAATGTGTTCAGTGTAAATGTCTTCTTCTGTCCGACATTTTAATCAGTGATCAGTGTTCAAACTCAGTGACAGAGAAAAATTGGTTATATTGTCAGAAACAATGCGATCTACTGACACCGTTGCCATATACGCCGTCGTTGTTTTGAGAATTAGAGATGGCAGAAAGTGAGGTGGGAGGTGCGTCACACAATGAACAATGGTGGCAATAGTTGGTATGAGGGCTTAATGTAGATCAACGAAAATAGGGTGACATGTTTGATAAGTTGGATGCATCAAATAACAACTATGGCTTAATCTATATCATGTCTCAATCGCAACTTGCCATGCTTAAAAGGGATTTTAAAAGGCAGCGCTCGAAATCTCATATATGTGCACGTAAAAAAGCATTATATGTGACTGGCTCAATCGGATTTCTTTTGTTGGGCTTAAAGTTTTTCAACGAAAAACAAAATGTTTCCAAATTAATGTATATACAAACACAGAAACTATGATTGTAAGAGCTGCTGGATGTAGAGAACTAGGTTTTGTTATGACCACTAGTCGAAACTAATAGAATGAACTTCTGTTACAACGAACTAAAATTACTGGCCCTGTGTAGCTCATTATTACCGTAGTGTAACTCACAAAACATTCCTCATTCCTCTACGGCTTTTGGAGTTTTCCACACTATGGTCGGTTAAAGGAAAATAAAACAATGTAACAGATATTTATCTCATTTCCCCTCATTGCTATACCATTCTTGAAAAGACCCGTGAAGATGCTGGGTAGATGTGATCTACAGTAATCCATGCAACTAACGGGATCGGGTGGTCACAGTGACACATTCCATTGTATCCCAGTTACGTAGATCGATGCTTGTGTTGTTGATCATTGGATTGATTGGTCCAGATTCGATTATTTACAGTCCGTCGCCATGTAGTTGGAATATTGCTGAGTGAGGTATAAAAATATACTCACTCTCCCACTCACCCTCTCATCACGCGTTCATACAGAAGCTCACTAACTCACACATCCAATACCACTATCACTCACTCAACTACAGGAAAAACTCATGTCCACGGGTCATGTCCACGGGTCAGTTCACCTCGGGCTATTAAATTCGCCCACAGAATGTGTAACAGTAGGTGCGTGGTCGAGCACAGCTCACACCAGCATTCTAATTAGGACATCAGGTTATATTTGAGCCATCACAATGGCTGCCTTTGCTGCTTCACGGCGTACTTACAGTGTGTGACATCGGATATGGCATGATATTTGTTTTGTCAATAGAGCAGTGCTATTTTTATCCGATTTGGTGTTATTTGACTTGTATATACACGGCTTACCTGGAAGAAGTATGACTATGTTATTGATGGCAGCTGTAAGGCGCAGGTGACTTGAAACCCGATCCTGGTGGCACTTGTGATTGATTATTTTAAACATCACAAAAAACATGAACGCATGCTTTCAACCGAATGATTTTATTGACAAACTTCTTTAAAGTACATTTACATCTGACGGCGTGTTTGTTTCTGATCGAACTCCTGCTGTAGAGGTTTGAGTTCTGTATACTGGCTGAATTGTCCACACAAACAAGATTTATACAGCACCGCCAACATGATCTGTTCCGAGTACAATGTAGAAACACCAGTTTCTTATTTGTTTTGTTTGTTGCTATACGCCCAACAACAATATGTTACATCTGTCTGCCAGTGGTGTGTTATACCAACGGTTGTCATTGTGACAGGTGATGAATCTTGTTTTTCTTAGATTTCTGTGCAGAATTAATGCGTCAACGTGCTTGCTGCAGACTTCAGTGCTATATATTCTTTTTGGACCCTGAAGTGACATCGTTAAGAACAATATTTCATAAAAACATTACAATCACCGTGGTGTGTCGAACGTCGATATGTCGAACGCGCGGTTGTCTGGAAGTAAAAAACTGGTCCTGGTCATATCAACACCGGATAACTTCAAGTTTTCACGGGGACATCTAGCGACCTAATGCCAGTAATACAGTGAACGCTCATTACCAGCATTATCCAGACCAGATAATCCAATGATCAGCAGCATGAGCATCGATCTGCGCAACTGGGAAGCGATGACATGTGTCAACCAAGTCAGCGAGCCTGACCACCCGATCCCGTTAGTCGCCTCTTACGACAAGCATAGTCGCCTTTTATGGCAAGCATGGGTTGCTGAAGGCCTATTCTATAAACATAACATTCCATTAAGTGAAGAGGTAAATCTACCTTCTGCTACTTGTAAACACAACATTTAGTCCAGTGAAGATGGGATATAAATTGTGATAATGTTCCAGGTAAACACACAATTCAGTCCAACGAAGAGGAAGATGTACATGCTCATAATGATACTACAGGTAGACATGACATCGAAGAAAAAAAATTCTATAATGACTCGCTATGTGCAGGGGTAACTATTGTGTTGTGAATGCGGTATTGTCAAGATTCAAGAGTGATCGGGATTATCAGATTTGCACGATGAAAACAACTACACGATGCATAATGGTAAGGTTCCATTAAATAGCGAATATGTCATTTATTGCAAAACGAGACGTCCGTAAAACATTGAGAGCATAGATGAACTATAGCCCAAAGGAAATCAATGCAAAGCGTTATGTAGACAATACAGGTCGGTAAATGTAGGCTGAAAATGTTTTGTAAACAAACAGATTTTTATTGGTGAGATGGTTGATTATAGTTCATTCAAAGGACTCTCAGCGTTGCGGACGTATTACGGTATGGCAGTGTTTTATTATACTATTGTTTTCAGAGTTGACAAACTTGTCAGAGAAACGGGCCTATGGCAGGGTGACATCATGGACGATACAAAATGATCAACAGAAATAGATTAAAGGAAACAATATTCACCATAGTCAGACTGGTTCAGCGTCACAATAATCTTGTAGGAAACAATCCAGTTGTTGCGTCCAACTGATGTGCAGACTTTATCAAGTTAAATGCTCATTGTTTCAAACTATGGCAATGATGAAATACTCTTCAACGTCAGGAAATAAACTCTTTATTAAACACATGTGTCAAAGATAGTTGGAAGCAACGATGAGGGTTCCTTGACCGTAACATTTGCACCTGTCACGTAGCTTTAAAAACGGATGCTGACTTGATTACAACTTAAAAGTAACAAAAATAATGCTTGCAGATTCAACCGCAAATGCTACATTTGCTTTAACCGAGTATATGACATCACCTCCAGTTTTATACGTTTTTCTGTTATCTGAAATCGTTTGAACTGGAAGTACTGGACGTCCTCTGAGTTAGGTTCGTTTATATGAATCTTTCATGCGTGGATCTGGATAGCAGAATATCATTTGATGTCACTGGTAATTGATCTCTGGAGAGTGTAAAAATACATTTTATGTTGATATACACGAGAAATGTCAAGTGCCGGCCGACACCCCTGTCAAAGAAAGACTGCAATAAGGCATGGTTTAAAGGAATGTCAAGAAAAACATAAACTTGTCATAAAAATCAAACATTGGTATTTCAAAAGTAAAACTAAGTAAGGCTGAATTACACCTATGTCAAAAAAATCTAAAGGAAATACTTGTTCATAAACCTTTTATGAACAAGTATAAACATGAATTCTTTCTATTGATCACATACATAGTATCTGTACTGATCTGACCCGTGAAGTGCCGGGGTAGAATAGGCCTTCCGTATCCCATGCTTGCCATGAAAAGACTCTATGCTTGTCGTAAGAGGCGATTAATGGGATCGGGTGGTCAGGGTTGCTGACTTGGTTGACACATGTTATTGTTCCCAATTGCACAGATGCTCATGCTGTTGATCACTGGCTGGTCTGGTCCAGACTGGATTATACAATACTGGATTCACAATACAATAATATGTGTTGCTAACCATGTTATTCCTCCTCCTAAGAACAATTCTAAATTTATATTAACTTCTAAAGTGAATGCTGTAAGTGCTGAACATACAATGTCTAAAAATGTAGATGCAAACATTGACAAACATCTTATTACTTTTGAGAATCATAATAATAGGTGTCTCTCAGAAGAAAACATTTGTGTATATGAATTCTCAAGCAATAAGAATGTTGCCAGTAACATTGATATTACACATAGCAATGCCGATGCTGGGCACAATCATAAGTGATGTAACTGTAATAAACATTGTGGTATATATAACAGAACCATACATAGAAACCATAACACATGCGTGTGGTAATAATTCTACTAGTAATACTGATGGTCCCAGTGTAGCCCAAATCACTTCATGCAGCTGACGTTTTAGGAGACAGCATCCCACATACACAGAGTGCAACAACGACCCATCAAGAAATGAACCAACACGTAATGATGATGCATCAAGTTCTGACAACAAAATAAAATTTTCAGATTTAAATGTATCTGGGCTTTGAAGAAAACTGCATTAATCTCAATGTGTCTTTAAATTAAGCTGACATAGTTTGCTTACAAGAAACAAATACAGACCTACATGATGAACTAGACATTGGCAGTTAAGAAGTATTGTTTCACAATGACTTGCCATTCTTTTGAAGTTTTGAGGCATTGGATTAAATTCTAATTTTGATCATATCTCATTATATACATGTATCTTTGAATGTGAATTTGTCATCTGGTTTAGTGAGGACCTGGGCGACTTGGGATTTACTCTGCTTTGGGCAATATTCCAGCAATATCATAGCGGTGGACACATGGGTTCGAATTCCTGCTTGGACGATAATTCAAACATAATAACATGTTTATTCATATGCGTGACCTAGATTTTCTCACTGCAAATGTCTGCACACTGTTTGGTCGTTTTCCCGCGATTTCGCTTGATTAATGTGAGAGAGTAATAAACAGAATAGTAACCTCCCTTCCGTGTAATACCATATTTATTAACATATCATTCACTTGTTTAATAAATACAGTATTACACGGAAGGTGGTTAAATATCCCCCAATCATTGACTAGAGGTTGGAAAATATGGTAAAACTTCTTTGAATTAAAACAGAAGTGTCTTAAATGTGTACATAATGCTATGTGTATGTTATATAAAGACAGTGTTTATAAGTTTCAGATACACACGTACACAATGTGTTCGCGCATTGAGCTTTATTTAGAAGGAAAGTATGGGTCATGTGACAGGCGAGCCACGAGCAGAGGTGAGAGGTCGGCCGCGTGAGAAAGTATGCTAGTGTTAGTGATTGGACAGTGATAGGGTTTTCAACCTTATTGCAGCAGAATTTGAACGTTTTTGCATTGTGAATATGTGACTGGAAAGAGCTTGAATAAAGAATTGGAACGACGTCCTGAGTTTGTGGAACTTACAAAAAGTTGAAAACCTCCTGTCAGATGTTTCGAAAGTTCCACGGAAACAGGGCACGCGAGTGAAAACTTGAAAAGACACGAAGTAACTTCGCTATACCACGGTATCATCAAGGTAACAGTCAAAGGCATGACAGAAAATTGCTATTTCAAAGTTTTGCTAACATAATTCAAGTCGTATTTTGTGCAGAAGTAACTGTGTTTCGAAACAAAAACATTTTCCATGATATGGCACGCTTGCATTGGGGGAAGTATTGACAGTAACAGAGCACGTGCTGGCATCAAAGTAACCTCACGAACCTTGACACATCTGAGGAACTTTATTGTGTGAAAGCGAAGACTGCAGATTGTTATTACTTCTCATTTATTTCCAGAATGTCTGAGACAAGTGGTAGGAAGAGACAGTTAACAGAGAAAGGATTAGAATACAAACTTGGCTGAAGGAAAATAGTAGGTTATTGAGGTACCAACTAATTTCAGTTGAAAATAGCTTTCTGCAGTTGATGTGCAGCATTGTTAACTATGACTGAATTAGCGACCAACACAAACTAGAAGAAGCTTCAACAGTGTATGCTAGGAAAACATGACTTCATGAGTTTTAGAGAATCTTTAGAGTTTTGGTTGAAGGATGCAAGAGAGAGGATGGACACAGATAATGTGGCAACATAGATCTGAAGATGGCGCTTCACATGCTTGTTCAGATAGAAGTCATCAGTCGACAGTACAGTCCACTGCTTCTACAGAGAAAATGAAAGCGGAAGCTAAACGAACAGACTTCTTAGCACGCTCTTCAGTATTGAAACAAAAACAAAACTTAGAGGAAGAAGAAAGTCATCTTGGACATTTAACAAAGAAGTTGAGCTTAGAGCAAAATTAGCAGCTACAGAGGCCAAAACAACTTTCATACAAGTAGTATGAAAGTGACAGATAGTCAGAAACTACTTCAGAGGGATAATTCAAACATTAAGAAGGAAAAGGAGATTCATGTCAGTCATAGATCGTCCAGTACACAGAGAGTAGACTACTTACACAATGTTAGAAATGGTGAATCGTCAACAAGAAGGCTTGGCTTCCCAAATTGTGGAAAACCACATTCAGCATGTTCAGGTGAAGGAAATCCAACTCCATGTTCAGGTGTGGGTAATCCAACTCCATGTTCAGGTGAAGGAAATCCAACTCCATGTTCAGGTGTGGGTAATCCAACTCCATGTTCAGGTGAAGGAAATCCAACTCCATGTTCAGGTGTGGGTAATCCACAGTCTGACACATTACGACATCTGGAGCAAACAGAACCAGCTGATGGAACTATTAATAGAGCAGCAAGAAAGAACGCAAAGCCCAAGAGATGGGTTGTACACCTTAGCACAGTACACAAAAGGGGAACATTACAACTTAGTGCAGAGCTGCATGTTTATGAGACAAGATGATTGTTACTCGACGGCAAAGAATCTTCTCAGAAAGAAATATGGAGATCCGTTTAACGTGGCCTCAGTAAGCACAGACAAAGCGTTGAAATGGCTATAGGTGAAATCGGAAGATGTTGAACAGTTTCACCCACTTTCTAGCAGGATGTAAGAACAGCATGAGCAATATTGAAGATATGAGAGAGTTAGATCACCCTTTCAACTTGGGCATTCTTGTTTCTAAGCTACCATTCAAGTTGAGGGAAAGATGGAGAATACAGACTCATTTAATCCAAGAAAAGCAAAAATGTGCTGATATTTGCTGAATATGTGGAGGGTAATATCCAATCCTCTGTAGAGCAACATTGTGGAAGACAAAACATCTGTGAGTTCTTAAATTCTCTCTTTGTTGGGGGCAGAGGATGTAAAGTTCCAACTCAATCCAGTGGTTTCAAAATGCATTTTAATTCCTACGTTCCAATGTTTCTTTGACACTTCTTCAAATATCAATCCACGATGATAACATTAGAGTAACTAAACATTATCTTCACAGTAACTAGACAATGAACAGTGGCTGGACAGTAGCTGGAGAGAGGCTGGATAGGGTGAAAAACCGTATGTCCTCTTAGTCCACAACACAATCCTATAATGCTCTCTTAGAAACTTAAAACACATCTTACTCCTTCAGTGTCTGAAAGCTCTCTGCCTCTTTCTCACACTCTTTCATTTCCCATGTGTATCGTAAATTCTTCGTCAGGACACGTATCAGTCTTCATCAGATCAGAACCAATAAGACCACACAAGACAATTAGTTCATAAATCTTAGTTACTTATAAAAGCTGTCACTAATCCTGGGAACTAGCTTTGGACATCCACTGGCAGCACGGGCTGGCAGATTCTTTTGTCTTGACTAATTCATAGACATACTAAACACATGTAGACTCTCTCTCACTCACACACACATGCACAGAAACCCTAACAAAGTTACAAATACAATAGTTTGTCTGTACAACGAATACTTAACATTTGGCTCTAACACAATCTAAGAGTAAAGTACAATCAAGCAAAACAAACAAATACAAAAGTATTATCTGATGTTGATAAGTCCAAGGCAAGTTTGAATCACTGACACAGAAAGATATGAAACCTGAAAGGAATAGATCGGAGCGTAATACAGATCACACCATATCAAGTGAGCAACAATGAGGAATGACCATATGTAAAGACATTGCTTGGATGGACACTGAGCAGTCAGGAGAGGAGGCACTGATTTTCACAGCAAAACACCGTTTTCAGTCACCAGAATCATGCATGATATGAGAACAGATTTGGATCAGCAGTTAACTGACCAATTCAAGGTAAAGATTGATATCAGCCCAAGACCAGCGACGAGAAGAGGCATACTTTGTAAGATCAGTGTATGACCTGCTTGGACTAGATGGACCTTTTATTCTGCCTGCCAAGTCTCTACTGCAAGAACCATGCAGACTGAAGTATGGATGGGATCAGGAACTACCTCAAAAGTATGTGACCATATGGCAGAACTGCCTTCATAACTTAATAACTTAAATTGGAGGATCTAGTCATCAACCGATGTGTAAAGTCAGCAAAATTGCAAGATATTTTGTCAACACTGATTCACACTTTTGCTGATGCCAATGAAAGCGAATATAGGACTTGAAGCTATTGCAGACAAGTAGACCACTGGTGAAGCGTTATAGGCAAATCAAAAGTCACGCCATTGAAGCAGATTATCGTGCCAAGGTAAGAACTGACAGCAGCAACAGTTGCGGTTAGAGTTGATAATTTACTAAGCAGAAAAGTGGAAATTCAAGTGGAAAAGAAAGTCTTCTGGACGGATAGTATGTCAGCTTTGTGCTGTTTACTGAATAAGAGCACAAGATACCAGACATGTCACAAATCGACAAGCTATCAAATCATTCAGCTATCAATCACAGTGGCATTACGTTCTTTCGGAGGAGAATCCTGCTGATGATGCATCAAGAGCATTATCACTCAATTCGGTGCAAAAATGTACAAGACGGTTAAATGGTCCAGAATTTCTCCTAGACGAGGAATCGAAGTGGCCAGTTCCAAAGATAACTATTCCAGAAGTCACTGAAGGTGACCCCAAAGTGAAGAAAGTTTGCACAAGCAGCATTTCAGCAAGTCATGCATCAGAGCCTATCAACAAGCTGTTTGCCTACTATTCGGATTGGTTCCGATTGAAAAGATCTGTCACATGGCTACTACGACTGAAGAAAATATCCCTTGAAAGCAGTAAACAAACCGTTAAACAAGCATGTAAGTACGCCGTGAGATCAAAGCAAACTTTGTCAGGATGAAAAAAACTCTCCATTGACTGTATCAGACATGGAAAATTCAGAAATGGCCATTTTGAAACATGTACAAAGACACTCCTTTTCAGAGGCAATTGATGTTTTGGAAAGTTAGCCGAACAAGAAATGGACAAGCAGGATCAAGAAGAAAAGTCCAATCTGTCGGCATAATCCGATCCGGAAGGATGCGTCGGAAAGGCAAGTTTGAACAATTTATTGAAATATCCTATTATTCTACCAAGGAAGTGTCATGTTACAAATCTACTCATTCGGTACATTGATGAAGTTGCTGGCCATATGGGCAGAAATTTTGTCCTTTTGGAACTTACCGACAAGTATTGGATATTGAGAGGTAACTTGGCAGTTCATGGAATACTAAGCAAGTGTGTTGTGTGCAGACAACGGTCGAAGCCTTGCGAACAAAAGATGTCGGACCTGCCAAGCAACCGGTTAGTTCACGCAGAACCACCCGTCATCTATGTGGGAATGGACTATTCTGGACCCATCATGGTCAAGCGAGCTTGTAATCGGGTGAAAAAGAATGGCGTTCTTTGTACGTTTTTGGGGAATACGAGCCAAACATCTGGAAGCGGTAGATTCTTTGGACTATAATGTTT
Source organism: Haliotis asinina (assembly GCF_037392515.1). Classification (NCBI taxonomy): domain Eukaryota; kingdom Metazoa; phylum Mollusca; class Gastropoda; order Lepetellida; family Haliotidae; genus Haliotis; species Haliotis asinina. The sequence continues at coordinate 2,894,054 of NC_090287.1, read as the reverse complement.
GTATATGCACATGACGTAGATTCACTGCGAGGAGAGGTCAGGTTAAATCAATCCGATATGACAATGGGACAAACCTTGTTGGAACTGAAAGGGCGCTAAGAGTGCATATTGAAAGTTGGAATCAGTCAAAAATTCATGAATCCTTGTTGCAGAAGCATGTGGATTGGATATTGAATCCTCCTAACTTAACATTTTGGAGGTATTTGGGAAACATTTTGGAAGCACTGGCTGTATGAATACCTACCCTTCTGCCAAGAGCATCCAACCCAAATAAAATCTCAATGTTGTGTTGATTACAGATGGTTTGTCATCAAGGTGCTCATGGGGCGCATAGTGAATGTGTAACCTGATAAACAAGGTCATGTGCGTCAAGTGCTAGTGAGGACAAGAGTGAGCACCCTGGAGAGACCAGTCAGCAAGTTGTGTTTACTGCTAGAGAATGAGCGGTAACATTAAGGTTACTTTATCTGTCGAAATCTAACGATTAATTTACAGCCAGTGATGTGCAAGTGACATACCAGTGATGTACAGTGAGAAATGTGACATACCAGTGATGTACAGTGAGAAATGTGACATACCAGTGATGTACAGTGAGAAATGTGACATACCAGTGATGTACAGTGAGAAATGTGACATACCAGTGATGTACAGTGAGAAATGTGACATACCAGTGATGTGCAGTGAGAAATGTGACATACCAGTGATGTGTAGTGAGAAATGTGACATGCCAGTGATGTACAGTGAGAAATGTGACATGCCAGTGATGTGCAGTGAGAAATGTGACATACCAGTGATGTGCAGTGAGAAATGTGACATACCAGTGACGTACAGTGAGCAATGTGACATACCAGTGATGTGCAGTGAGGAATGTGACATTCCAGTGATGTACAGTGAGAAATGTGACATACCAGTGATGTACAGTGAGAAATGTGACATACCAGTGATGTACAGTGAGAAATGTGACATTCCAGTGATGTGCAGTGAGAAATGTGACATACCAGTGATGTGCAGTGAGAAATGTGACATGCCAGTGATGTACAGTGAGAAATGTGACATGCCAGTGATGTGCAGTGAGAAATGTGACATACCAGTGATGTGCAGTGAGAAATGTGACATACCAGTGATGTACAGTGAGCAATGTGACATACCAGTGATGTGCAGTGAGGAATGTGACATTCCAGTGATGTACAGTGAGAAATGTGACATACCAGTGATGTACAGTGAGAAATGTGACATACCAGTGATGTACAGTGAGAAATGTGACATACCAGTGACCCACGTTCCTGACAACAAGTGACAATCATGCATAATAGACATTTCAGTACATTTGTGATTGTCTCAGCATTGGAAGATGTAATATAAGTGAGTTTGACTCTTTACGTTTATTATGTACTGGGAAGCTATCGTAAGTTTATTTTGACAGAGATTATGACACAGTGGTGATGTAATGGTGAAAAGTGAATTATTTCACTCAAAGATATAGTGAAGCTATAATATGGAATTTAAAGTTAAAGGATTTCTTGCGCCGATAATTCAGTATTAATTTCAATGTGCATTTAAAGTGATGAATTTAACCTTAGTCTATGTTAACAGTATTATCGTTAGTTAGAGCACATCAGGGTAGTGCCATGTTTCAGGTTGCTATGCGACGAATCTCACGAGATTTTACCACTTCTCGCAAGCGCACAGGGAAGACAGCTGCTGACGACGCGGTGTTTTCGAAGCCTTGTTCGGTATAAAGAAGCAAGGTGTGGAAGCACTTTTTACTTTCAAGAAATAAAACGTAAGTGGCATGTACCTTATGTGCTGTGAAAGCAACTTATCGTGGAAAGACGACAAACATGTTGACACAGTTGAAAAGGCACAAGCCCCTGGAATATGAACGTGTCACTAATACAAAAACTGATATCGTGACTGACCGCAAACAGAAAGTCAGTACAAGTGGGAAAATATCGCAAATGTTTGAACATGGAAGTGAACCATCAAATGGCATAACCAAAGCATTGATATATTACATTATAAAAGGTATGCCACCTTGTTCCATTGTGGAAAATGAGAGGTTTATTAATTTTGTTCACTTTTTAGATCCCGGATACAAACTGCCGAACTGAAAAAACGTGTGTCAGACTATCATTCCCAAACTGTATGAAGAAACCAAATCTTCAGTTTTGTCTGATTTGAAAACAAGTGAAAGGGTAGCACTCACCACTGACAGTTGGACCAGCCCTGCCGCACAAGGATACATCATCATTAAATTGTCGGTTTCTTTCTTTGAAGCACTGTGGCTTTGGCCCTCCTGTCCACAAATCAGGATTGTCTTGATTTGCCAAAGATAAAAAATGAAAATTGATGTGCCCACCAGATAGAAGAGCACTTTCGATATGCTTCGGAGTTATCTGCAACCTCAACCTGCAATATATGCTACATTAGCCTGGTGTTTGCTTGTAGGACACTTCAAGGGGACAAGAAAGCCGCTGTAAACAACGCCGATGACTATACTAAGAGCATAAAATTAATATTCTGGAGCATTTCGGGTATTGTGCCGACACTTCAAGACATCGATTTTCTTAACTTTGTCATAGCATTTGATATTGGTTTAACAGAGACTTGGAGTAATGATCAGAGTGCAAATGATCTACTTACAGATTTTTGCCATAGAGCTAGAATATTGCTGCAAATGGTGTAAAACTATATTGACTCACTATTTTGCGGTGTATATTAAGTGATACGATTTTTGTGAATAATGATAAGCGAGTTTACCTGTATTGTGGTATCTGCAATAGAATTTAGATCCTTGCTCCCGTCATATTCATTCACCATCAAGTGTGTAAGATTAACTTGACGACGTTTTGGGACTTTTAGTGTGCTCTTTTATGTTAATTTATATAACAGGAGATAATATTGAGCTAAACATGCAAGAAGCATATGTGCAACCAATAAGTTGTATAAGGTGTTGTTGGCTATTGATTGTGTGATGGTATTCAATAGTTGATCTTTTTAGAAACATTATTGAGTCTCGACAATGTGATACTTGGCGATATAAGTAATGGATTTCTTTTGATGAATATTTTATAGAATTCACTTTGTATTGTACTTACTTTCGTGTTTGACATGAAGCGCATGGTGCCATCAGGGGCACATTGGTTGCTATGCTGAAGCCATCGTTCAAACTGAAGGTGGTAGCTATAGGCATTCTGACTGTTGTGATTGTGTCTGGCTGGGTGTTGAGAGTTATATACCCGTCCTTGAATTCTCCAGACCTTCCTCCGAGTTGGGGTAAAGCTTTAGAACTTTACATTCCGGTTTGTCTGAAAAAGTAAATAAATTGGATAATTGTGCATATATTATGAAAGTTTAAACATATATTTCAGCATATCTCTTGTAGCTCATTTGGTTAATGCGTGTATTATTGTTAGTGTATTTCAGAAATTAATAGATGCAACATTAATTTTGTTAGTCTGGAAATATGCCGTGTCGTCATAAATGGGAAATGTCCTTGAATCCAGCACAGCGGCCAAACGACGCCTCTTAGCCTCCATAGGCCCTGCAGTTGTAAATGAAGGTAATCTGGTTCCAGAACTACCCCACAAGTTAGGCAGTCATTAGGCTAATAGTGTTTACATATTATTGCTTTTGAAATTGATTTTTTTTATTAAGTTTGAATTATCTGTCCTTTGCTATGGGGGCAAGAGCTTTGAGATTTTGGCAGAAACAACTTCTTTACTGTGGGCACCCTGGTTATTTTTTTCCAAGCGATTCTGTCCACCGGTGTTCTCTATAGTACTGGTACAAAATATGGCGAAAAAATAAATAATGTTCACATGAACAAGTACAATAGATCTGCTACCGAGCGGTAAGGAGCCCTTGATATTACTTTAGCCTGACATTCTGTTCCTGACCTATAAGAATTGCTGAATATATTAGAAGATTGCAACACAGGAATTCATCAGTTACACGCATGAGTGTATGTGCGTGTGCACGCTATGCCATTTTCGGAAGAGGATGGGTCTGTTGTGTAATGTTGTTGCGAGAGTACTTTCTGTAAATTGTAATACTGAGTGATAATTTGGTCACAATTTTCAGAGTGATAGTTATGCGTCATATTTCGTATCAATTGTTTAGTGCTATTAGTATTTTAGCTGCAGGCCTTTAAGGTAGCGCTCTAGAGTTGCCTTCCTTGACCAGTTGCGTTTACGTCCTGGAGATTGCGGGAAAGTTGAAAGTTGGAGTTGTGGTCGCAAAGCGCTCGAATAGTCAGGAATCAGTGACTGTGCACGTATGAGGCTTGTTATTGTGTTGACGATGCACACACAGTCTTCCAGTTTTACATGAGTGTGTCGTGATTCGGAAAAATCTGCCTGCCTTTGTCAACGCTTGACCTACATGACCGCTTGCTTGGTTACATTCAGTATTACTGTTTGCCACTCTCAAATCAAGATTTCTATGAGTTGATACTATATTTGTGACCCAATACTTTAGATTTACCTCAATTGCATTGTACATGAAACCTCTTTTATTAATCTTTTTATCTTTCTCTTGTGTACTCAATACATATTACTGACAGTTTATTACTTGTCAGTCTTATATTTCGCTGGTTCTGCGTGGATTTCTTATATCTTTTGTCACGGCAATGGTTAACTTAACCGTAACGATGTTTCCTCCTACAACGAGGAACTTAACGTGATGTTAAATCTGAAATAAATGTTTTGAAGTTAACATCAATGTGAACGTCAGTCTCACAGAAAGCAGGTTTTAATTCGAGGTTTTAACAATTATCTGATGCCCGAATTCAACCAGTCCCCTTATGGATTAGAAGTATGAGTGTTGCATGCAGAGTTCATTAAATCTAAACTGGGGCTGTTAGATCTGAAGATCTCAACGAACTGTTACATGAATTACCCGACCTTATTGCCCTCACCTAGCCACAGGCTACCACCCAGACAGATCAACAATCTCATCAGAACCTCAAGTGTGGTGCCCCTCTTGAATGTGGAATTCCAAGCTCTCTTATACTCATTTCAGTTCAATGCCAAACACTCAACATAAATGCTGTATGCAAGACTCAGCGACTTTAATTGCAGGCGTGAGTTAATATAACCCATTGAAGACGAAAGAACGTTTTGCAGGCCTATTAAATCAGCGCCTGTGTTGCCTAATCTCAACCATCTCGGATCACACAACAAATGAACATGGGGTATCAGTAGCTCACATGACATACAGGCAATAAATACCAACCTGTCACACGCTTTGTGGAAGGGCGATAAAAAGTCGGGATATTCCGTCACTGCTCAGCACGCTGTTGTTCAGCCAGAGCTGACATTCCTTGTGTGACATACACGAGGAGAATCACCTGAAGTTTGTACACCGAGGAGGGGAATGTGTCTGTGTGTGTGTGTGTGTGTGTGTTTGAAAGCACTGACTATCTCTCTCTCGAAATATTTTAACTGTATATATGTATATTGATATTTTCAGACACACGGTTTGAGTGGAAGACTGTGCCGGAGACGAGGTTGGAGTCCCGACGGTTTCATTGTCTCCTTGTCCATGATTGTTGTTGGTGTGTCTTCGTCTTGTAGCTGGGAGATAACACTGTTTACCTCCTCAGACGTTTTGCCTGCAAGCTCAGTCCACTGATACACGTCACGTGATGATTAGTGTACCTACAAGGTTACCTCTGAAATGGGTAATACACCGGTAAATTGTGAAATCAATAACATCCTCCCAAGATCGATGAATAATAACAAATTACATTGCAACAAACGGGGTTGGCGTTACATCGAGAAATATATGGCGGCAGCAGTAAATAAAATGCCCAGTTAAACGGGTCACTGCACTCACGAAATGCCAGAATTTGTTATTTTGTGTTGGATGCAGAGAGAAAAGTCGGCTTTTTCCGCCAGCACTCGGCAAATGAAGCAAGTCTGGTTAAAGAACCCGGCGTTGATTTGCTCTCGTCACTTTCTTGTGCATGTGAAGCCATCCTCCTTTAACTCACGAACCATCTCGAACCAGGTAGTTGACGACAAGAGTGTAAACAGGCTTTTCACTGCAAAGCTCTCTATATACAATGGAGACCAAACGAATAAACCAAACGAAAGACTTGTGGTTAGTCTTAAGCGGAACACCAAACTCACTCTTTAAAAACCGCAGGTTAATTTATACCGGGCGATTAAAAGTTGCTAAAAATCCACCTGCTTCACTTTACGCCGACGAAACCACGGACAGGTTACGTAACTGTCGCCAGAGCACTGCATTGACGTCATGTGAGGAAGGATTATCAGTTAGTTATATAGAAAATGTGTAGGAAGCTCGTCATTTCTTGACGTCAACAAAGACGTCAATGCCGAATTGTCGTGATGTCAGTTGTGGGTGATGGTGTCACTATGCTCAGATTTCCACCGGACCCCGCAGTTTGTGCCAAATGGGTTGTTTTGAGTGCGAAGCAAACGTTGTGGAAGCCTGTGGTATGTACTGAATCAGATAGAACGCCCCCTACCTTGCTGCCATCAGGGAGACAATACGTATGTTGTAGATTACCCCTGCTTCCATCATAGAAAATGCTATTGAGATTTGCTAATGCTATCGAGTTAAAAATCAAAACTCCTTACTACTCAGTGCTGACCAAAAGGATTTTGCATGAAAATAACCTCTTTCACGGAAGCAAGGTGGAGGTCAAAGTGACAATACTGCACGATAAATTTCTTGCTACATTCACTTCGTTTATAAACGTCCACTCAGCAGTAGGTAGACACTAGTCAATGTGTGTCTTTATGTTTTGTCTTAATATAACAATGATACTGTTGAATGCTACAACTTAAAAAAAATGCAAATATTAAAATTTAAAAAAAATTAAGTTATAAGTTATAAATTAGTTGCAGAGGTGCACTGGGCGATATCAAAAAGTTCTAATTATCACCAAGACTCATTCAGGGTGGAAAGTTTGTTTTGCTTTCGTTTCCTTATGACTTCTCTATATAGCCAACATCCCGAGTTGCATCCTGCCGTTTCCATCCATCCTGCATTGACCGGCTGAATAGAAGTCCCCTGATTTCATAAAAAAACAACCCTCCACCTCTCGAATGACCCCACTTGCGTCAATAGAACAACCCTCCACCTCTCGAATGACCCCATTCGCGTCAATAAAACGACGTCCACGAAGTGGGTTCTTCATCTTTGGATCATTCAAATAGACCCAACGTTCGTCCATGGTTACAACAAGACTCTGAAGAAATCGGATCGTCTTCATCCAGTTCCAGAAGCTCCTGTTGTGACATGTTCCGTGGAGAGGAGGAGACAGTAAGCGAGGAACCGAGCATGCTGACACTTTGGACATGTGCAGTTGGTTGTGAATGATGTTCCATAACTCACGTCGGTCTCATGCATGACCATTTTGTATTGCTACGGCGGTCTTCTTGAATCAGTTCACGGTGTCCATATCATCAGTCAGAGGGGGACGTCTACTTCTTGGGTCATCTATGACCGGTTTGGGAATTCCTTTTCCATGTTCCAACAGTGTCATAGGATGGGCTATCATCACCATAAACAGATTTCATCTCATCCTGAATTTACCGTTCAGTGCAAGAAACGTAATTACACTGCGTGCTTCAATCTTCTCCATACTTATGGGCACTGGTGTGTACGAGCCAATAGCACACGACTGGATATATTGAAGTAGGTAGCTCTTGGTATAATAACTAGACAAGCATCTCTGATGTTACAGTCAAAATCCTGACTGCCCAGTACCTCCTTGGTGATAAGTGGAACCTTTTGATTCTCCCTGGTAACCATAAGCCATCTTCATCTAGAGGAGGTGGCCTGTGGCACCTTACCAACTAGCGGACACTAGTTGTCTAGGGAGATCCATGGATCTCTCAAACGGTCGGCTGTCGTGTTCTTCACCACTCCAGACTGTTGTTTCTGTGCCATCCACGGGAGACAACGCGGAATGTTCATCTCCACGGCACAGATCGGGTTGGACAGGCCATACTATATATCTCTACCTCTCAACTTCCCTGAACGGGAGATAAACCAACAACGGGTTAAAAATTGGCGTCAGAGGAGGTGCTATAGTCATACACATATATGGTATATAAGTGAATGAGTGAGTGCCAATATATGGTTGTGAAGATTCGGCCTGATTTGCTTGTCTAACTTGGTGTACCTTTACAAGAAACACGTTCCTTATCAACGGTTAGATTTATCAGATTCCTTTACGGCGTCTTGCATTTCTTGAAAACCCACTGACACTTTGAAGTGGTGTTAAAAGCCTGTGCACGCCATTTATGTGTGTGCATGGCTGGGCTATAGACAACGCCAGTTGATAACACTGATCCATATCTACTCCATTAACGCGAGGTCTGGAGTGTCGTGACTGTTTGCAGTGGGTCACTTCACATCCAGGGGCACGTGGACAGTAGGCCAGAACAGGAACACCGGTGTTTGTGCATCCCAATGTCTCCATGCTGCTCGGTATGTCGAAGGCTTACATTATCTACTAAGTGTTACGTGACAATGTTAATTGCTCACAAAACCACAGATTCATTGTTATTGAGCACTATAGCTCTGTACCCTCTATTGTTATTGTTCATGTTAATTAAACCCATCCCTCTCTCTCTCTCTCTCATATAGATAGATAGATAGATAGATAGATAGATGATGATGATGATGATGATGATGACCCGATACATGTTACAAACCTGAATACAGTGAGGTAAACCCGGCTGTGACGAGGTGATGACATTTTCACATGTAAACCCACGTATAAGGTCCATATATGCGACTAACGACCTTGACAGCCTGTTATCACTTGGAGCTTACAGAAGACACTTCTGTCAACTTCAACTGGTTCTAACATGGAAACCGACGACCTGGCACGTCTGTCAGGAAATGTCAACAAACAGTGGATGTCATCACAGGGTAAATAGCATACAGTGGATGTCACCACGGGGTAAACAGCACACAGTGGATGTCACCACAGGGTAAATAGCAGATGTCATCACAGGGTAAATGTAAGTCAGTATATGTAATCACAGGGTAAATATCGTGCACGGGACGTCATCACAGGGTAAATGTCAGACGGTGATGTCATCACGGGATAAATGACAGTCCGTGGATGTCATCACAGGGTAAATGACACAGTAGATTTCATCAGTGGGTAAATGGCAGACAGTGGATGTAATCACGGGGTAAATTGCACATAGTGGATGTAGTCAGGGGGAAAATGTCGGACAGTGAATGTCATCACAGGGTAAATTAATGATAAGGGCAGCATTTTTATTTTCTGTGTTCCTCATCTCACGACCGGCCCTTCTAATTTTATTACCTGATAGTAGTTCGACAGTCCCACCTCTCCCGGAAGCTACCGCAAGTACCCGGATCCTCAACCCAGTCTGTAAAGCTGCCTCACGAATATGGCGCGCAAAAGGTACTAATGAACCCTTGATGTTTTCAAAATAGCCTTCAGAAACAACTGACTTTCTTTCGAGATTCTTAAAATAGTTTGTTTCACTAACACCAAAAACAAATAAAGAAAAATCGATTGCATTCATAATGATTCTGACAAAGTGGCATAATAATTACATTCGTTTGTGAGCGTGATCGATCTAACTCGGCACTGACAGGTACAGCTGATTGTGTACAGATATATCCATCACTCGAAATGAGATTAATTCCATTGTACGGGAACAAATGGCTATCAGCTGGTTATGGGTAAATTGACTACCTTATCAACAGAGGGCCGGGAACTCACCGCTATCAATAACATGGGCCGATTGTATGTCCTACTTCACTGCTTCCAGACAAAGATTTATGACCGGACAAGGCGGGAGGATATAAATAGCTCTGAATCATATTTGTTTTTGTTCACCCTGTTACTAAAGATGGAATCTGTTAACTGTACACCGTGCCCGAAGTCAATACATGGGAAACATTCTGTATATACTGAAAACTATGACCTTTATATACTTGGAGGTACTGCTTGTAGATTTGGGTAGCATTGCCTATAGATACTGGGAAATAGTGTCTATAGATGCTGGAACGTACATCCCATAGATACTGGGAAATAGTGTCTACAGATGCTGGAACGCACATCCTATAGATACTGGGAAATATTGTCTATAGCTGCTGGAACGTACATCCTACAGATACTGGAAAGCATTGCCCATAGATACTGGGACGTATTGCCTATAGATACTGGGAAATCGTGTTTATAGATGATGGAACTGGGATGTATTGCCTATAGAAACTGGGAAATAGTGTTTATAGATGCTGGAACGTACATCCTATAAATACTGGAAAGCATTGCCCATAGATACTGAGACGTATTGCCTATAGATACTGTGAGGTATTGCCTGTAAATACTGGGAAGTATGGACATTAGGTGTGGTTCATACTGGAAAGTACTGCCTATAGATACTGAGAGGTATTGCCTTAGATATTAGGACGTATTGCCTTTATATACTGGGAAATATTGCCTGTCGATTCTGGGAAATATCGTGATCCGTCTATCAGTACTGCCAAGCATGACCATGAGTTGATGTTAAATCTCGATCTGTAGCACATGTAGGGTCTGTCCATGGTATACTTGAGTACCAACGTCCTTGCTGGGTGGAGGAAATGATGTAAGCAACACTATCTGGATAACATCTATTACGTAACATCACGTATCGGTAATACGGGGCTGAACACTTCTGTGTCGAGAACATGAGTCCGAAGTTTGAAGAAATCTAGAAATAGCATGCTTCCAGTACAGTGACCCAAACAGCACCTGTTTCATTCGTTTTTATTTCATAAAACCAAAATAATCGATGTCAGTCGATATTGGACTCGAGTTGGTCAATAGAAATGTAGCGACAGGACCATAGTCACAACATAATAGTACAAACAATTCTGTAATGGACCATACAGCAGAATAACAGACGCCATGTTCCCCAGTTCTATATAGTTAATACACGCGTCGATATGTGTATGAATTATTCAATCTCCAGCGTCTTTTGTGTACAGATCTGTATATTTCTCCTATAACCAAATCCTTATCGATGACAATACATGCACCTCTTGTGGTAACAATACTGTGGGAAGGCTGTTTGTCTGTGATTGATTTGGCTCTTCGAACAAACTAGAGAAGATTAGGCTCTCTCTCTGGATCGAAGGTATTCTCACAGAGATTAATCGGGGCTCGCGTTCGGGTAGACTCGTTCCGCTAGAGAGTAACAATTTTCTATGAAGAATTTAAGCTATGACTTTCAGCCATATGGTTATGGGGAAATCAAGAGTTTCGATACAGTACTTCATCTGTGCATATGAGAAGGTGTAATCACTAACGTACAGCAAGATGTCGGGTCAGCCGATAGCTGCGTTTCCTATGTCCCATGTACAGGCCCGTGCCAGTTATATTCGGACACTTGACGTAATTCCCATAGACATACATGCTATTTCACTGTAGCATAAATACTTTTCATAAAATGACCTTTACATTGATCTTTGTAAAATATATCACTTATGTTTGGTTCAACAATTAGTCGAAGCATAACCTTGCTTGCCATGTCTATAGTAGTTTTTTGTGGATTATGTTTGTAAAGACAACCAATATCAAGGGTATGTTTTCTGGACAGCTGTCAGCACTGAGCAGTTTTAGATAAGCAATAAACAACAAAAGGCTGCCATTCGTTAAAGCAATTACAATAGAATATTCTTTTAAAAGTGAAGCAGTAGAACGGATTCGCACAAAATGGTAATTGTATTATTTGTGATGTTATCCATAGTCTGTTGCCTCCAACTTCTGCGGATCAAGTTGCAGTGCAGACTTTCAAAGAAAGGTTTGCAAATGAGCCCTTTTGACATTACCGGTGAATGCTTCGGTAATTGGTGGCAATGAGGCAAGCTTGGGAACTCGTGTTAGTCCAGACTTCCCAATTTCAGCAGTCCATACACGAACTCTTGCTTCTGACATGGATGTAGCCATTGGCTGTCCATAACATTCAGCTGTAAATCTGTAAATCTGTAAATCCATCACATCAGACCATTCTGCTTGAATGTTGCCGATCTTGTCCACAAACGCATTCTTTCTCAGCACTTTCAGCATTTTACCTTTCCCTATTCCATATCATGCTGCCAGCGTCACAGCCAGATAGAGCATGGCCAGCCAATAATGACGGAATTATAGCACGATGCTTCCCCACAGTAGCTTGTATATCAATTACCTTTCTATCTCCGATAGTGATGCCACCACCACTGCTAATTGTAAGCCTTGTTGCAAGTAATGATGAAATAGGAGGACATACATATCTGCATCATCTGCCAGAATAATCACATGCTTCAGCTCATCGACTGCGACCTGTATGGCTTGCTGTACAATGATATTATCCACTTCCTCATGAGTCGTTGCATTATCATCTCTTCTCATCTCACCACCAAAACTGATTTCAACGGGACTCATCTCTTGGCCTGTTATCATCAGCTTGTGCTTCCGTATTCTCCTGGTGAAAATCTGTATCATTCTGAAGATCTGTGCATATGATGTCGATAAATTGCTTTTGTTTTGTGTGATAGGGTCACGTTTTGAGATGGGAAGGGTGATGTGAGACTTAGCTGAAATACTTTACATCCTTCTGCCATTCTGGAGGTTCTGGTGGAAGACTTTGTACTGAATTCTTCATTTATGTCAAAGACTGAATATACGTCACCAGGCTTCAGCTGCTCCTGTATATGATGCTTGGACCTCTTCACAGCATCCATCACTATTGATACTATTGCCATTTGTGTAGAGGAAGACCAAGGCCACTGAGGAATCCCAAGGAGCCCACAACCACCAATTACAGTGCAGGTTGTTTCTGGTGTTGAATGTCTAGCTGAGACATCCACCTTGGTCAGGTTTTTCAAGTCCGACTTTGACTTTGAAATTCGCATCTCTCCAGAGTCATTGAATTATGCCGTTGGTACGGGTAATAGCTCACATGATATAACTTCACTGATGTTTATATCGCGTGACCTGTACCATCACTCTGGTGTATATCAGCTCTTTATTGTACACCTTGCTGTCTGCCACCTTGACTGACGTCTTTGCCACTGCCATTGTTTCAACTTTCGTCGGAATACTGTCATAAGAACCATCAGGCAGTTTTCTCTCAAACTCCTCCATTTGTCTAGTCCCAATATCAATTGCTTCATCAACATTCACAGAAGATGGACCCGTCATTTCATTCACGACATCTACTATGCTCTGTGGGTGCTATTCTGGGTCTAGAGGATTGATGTAGGTGTAGGTGAAGAGGCCAATCACCTTCTCGCTCTGCTCTTACACACAACATCATTATAAGGACTGGTTTTATGTACACATCAACCCACATTTTTGAAGTACGACTTTTGTATGCCAGATCTTCAAGTGCATTCATGAACTCTTGATGGCCCTTCAGCTGACCTTTACCAATAACATCTTAGTCATCAATGTTCCAATAGCAAAAACAAAACTCCTCAACATATGCATTCCTCACAGTCTTGGGTTCAGATCTGAAAACAGATCCGGATGTGCCCACTGAACATCCACTGCAACTCTGTATAGTTGCTGTTCAGCAGTGAACACAGTAAAAGTTTGTCCATTTTTTCTGTTAACTGCTGTGCTTTGCTCATTGCAGTCATGATGGTATCAGGATGAGCTGGTGGCATGTCAATCAATGGCAGATAAACTGTCTTAGTCTTTGACTCAGGAGATCGTCCTTGTTCACGACACATGCGTGTATTGTACCCACTGAACTCAGGACAGTTATCAATCACAATCACAACTTTCAGAAAAGTGAAGTCATGCTGTCTTGCTCTCTGCAGTGACAGAAACTCATGGGCTAGTATTTCAATTAGGGTACTTGCCTCTTAAGAAACTGAGGTGCAAACTTTGGTTCTTGGGTCTATTGAACCTGACAATATCAAGCTTATAATCAGGTCAGTTTTCTTAAGCCAGGGTATACCGTGTTCCCGATATGCTGAACCATCACTGGGCTGGGTTGCGAGAACTGCTAATGTATGAGTCCACAATTTGCCATTCTGAGTCCACCACTACTTGAACAAGACCATCCTCGACTTTGGAAAATAGCTGTTAAACTTGTTAGAACTTGTAGCCAATGCTACAGCTGCAGACCTTTTGAAGTGCAGTAGTTTATCATAGGTACAAATCACTCCAAAAGCATCCATCGTCTTCACCAATTCTTTGGAGTCCCTCGAAAGTACGGCTAGACTGATCTGCCGTTGATTTGGGTGGTTTTCTAATGCAGATGCAATGATGTTACCTATGAGCAGAACTGGTAGAGTATTGTCTAATTTTGGCGACAAAGTGGAAAGGAGATTGAACACAGTGCTACTACCAAACTCCGATGTATCATCATAATCAAGACGTGCTTTGTAGCTGTTTTATCAACATTAATGCAGGTCACTTCTTGACAGGTCTTTTTTTCAACTTGGCAAATGATATATCTATGTCATCATCAACTTCATCTTGGATGATACGTAGAGCCATGGCGGCAAAACTTCAAAATGCCAAAATTGTAGCTATTCCTGGATATGATAGAGCTACAAGGTTATCACCAAAGTACTCCAAAAGTCTGGTCACAAGCAAACGGGGAAAATGTCATTCCCTCCAACCTCCACATATAAAGTGTACACTTCAACTGAATTCCAGATTTTTTACTGCTCCTCGTTTAATACGTTTATGACGACCTGCAACCTCCATGACTGAGCCTTGAAAAAAATGACCAGCATAGTTGTAAAGTATTGATGTTATTATTAGTCATGGATGCATTCACCATCTAATGTATCTCGTGATAGAGCACAAAATTCACCTTCCAATCAAGTGGGCGTGGCCAACTGTAAGTGATGACATCATCAGAAAATACAAAAATGTGTTGTTGTTGTTGTTGTTGAAGACTTTTGTTTTATTTGTTTTAAATTAGATTGTAATTTTTTTTCAGCAAAACACCATAAATAGATACATTCGGTGTATACATAATTCTGTTAAATAATAATTCACAATTCACAAAATGAGACGCGATCATGCCGCCTGGTGATAGAGCTGTTCTATTGAAGTATATCCTTTTTCGCCATATGCTTAACATCAGCTCGTTATTGTCTAGTTGTTTGCTGTTCACAGTAATATTTATGCTGTTTGTTGACAAGATCAAAATTCAGTTTTATAGAGGTGACATGGCTCAAGTAAATACAGCGTATTTTATGAGCGCTTCTTTTGTTCCTGTCCACGTCAGCCCTCGCATAGAAACATCGGTCATCCTGAATTACCTAGCGCGTATATCGATTCTGTTGTGATATAAACTTACATCATGATCTATATCACACAGGGTGGAGGTGTGGTACCCTGAGTACTCGACCAAATATTTCACTCTTTCATTTAGTCTGTGTGTCCTTTCATTAGGCAGTAGTCTGCCTGTGAGGATCTGTGCTCAGTGTACCTGCTGGTGGATTTGAACACCGTTGCGCCACGAATGGATTACGGACAGGGCCATAATTACCTAAGGTGCTATGTTTACATGTGTAATGTTGTTGATAGTGTCTTGCTTCCTACTTACCTCGTCTATATGTTGTAAGTTTGACATTAAAGTTTTCTCCTACATCCGTGGTTCATCGTGGGTCTGACATGCTTCACTAGATGATCACCAGTCAGTAAATGTGTGCATAAGACCACATCGAGATTCATGGAGCCTCTGTGTTAATCAAACCAGTCCCATTTGTTTTGCTTGTTACGTATAAATAATTGAGGAAATAGTAAGGACGTGTGGGTCTTTTCCTGACATTATGCTTCCTTCGACGGTGTCAGTAACCTAAACCTCTAGTTTCGTCCAGTCAACAATGCCAGAAGAATATGAATAGGAACACGGCGGATACAGCTGCAGTATTTATGACCTTGGAGTTTGACGACCTCTCAACTTTGTATTTGTATTCTGAACCAAGTTTGTCTGTGGCCATTCGGGAGTCCAGCTTCCACGATTATGTACGTACAGGCCTGTAGTAGCAGCAGCAGTAGCAGAAGTAATAGCAGTAGTAGTAGTAGTGGTAGTGGTAGTGGCAGTAGTGGTGGTAGTACTGGTATTAGTAGTAGTAGTAGTAGAGGCAGTAGTAGAGACAGTAGTAGTAGAGGCAGTAGTAGCAGCAGCAGTAGCAGTAACAGTAGTAGTAGTAGAAGTAGTGGTAGTAGTAGTAGAGACAGTAGTAGTAGTGGTGGTAGTAGTAGTAGAGGCAGTAGTAGTAGTAGTAGTAGTAGTGGTGGTGGTGGTGGTGGTGGTGGTGGTGGTAGTAGTAGTAGTAGTAGAGGCAGTAGTACTAGTAGTAGCAGCAGCAGCAGTAGTAGTGGTAGTAGTACTAGTAGAAGAAGTAGTAGTAGTAGTAGTAGTAGCAGCAGCAGCAGCAGCAGCAGCAGTAGTAGTAGTAGTAGCCAGTATTGTCTTATTTATACGAGTTGATGACTGTAATCAGCTTCATCGTTTCTGTTACCAATGTTCCTGTTGTCGTGGAAGAGGTCACGTTATCATTCATTCATTGCTGGTAATGTCGTCATTACCAACAGAATCGTTATTAATATCATTTTGTAACTCATTTTTGTATTAAGTAATCCCATAAATAAATTATTTATGCCCCAATAGTTTATATTATACTCGTGTTATCATGATCCGGACCGTTCGTTGTATGAAGATCGCCTGAAGAAAACTGATGCACAGAGTATCTGCCATGAGGTGAGTGGTCACTTTTCCCTCCTGTATCTGTATATGAGAAGAAATTCATTTTCGTCATAACAAGGTAGAAATCAATGAACCCACACGGGAAGCGCTTGCTGGGCCGTATTTGAAGAATCGTGCCAACAATTCCGTCCGCCATCTCCTCTCGCCGACTATACTATTCAGTGTACCCTGTCGGACCACGCTCTTTTATCTTCAACAGTAAGAGAAAGACGATCTCACTTATTAGTGCGGGGTTTGAAACACGAAACAACATGAGAACACCTCGGGCACGTTGGAACAATTCCATTGGAGCGGAGAAACATCAAAGGCGCCGCTCTAAAGAAACTTCAAAGGGAAAACGCCGCCCGGCGTACTACAGTATGGGGAAACGGTCGGAAGGGACGGATCAGAGGCGAAATTTGGTCGAATCTACGTGATGACCACCACTCCGCGGCAGAGTGGTCGGAGATGTGGCTGACGAAGGGGCAGTGGCCTGTACATTGATTAACGATCACTGATGGACTAGTGATATTTTCGTAAATGTGACACTTATCTACCAAAAGCCCATGATTGAGAAGGAAAAGCGAGTTCGTCTTTGTAAAGTCGCCTTGCTGATCGTCAACATTGCCCTCATGATCGCGTTTGTAGCGCTTGTGTTTTCTTTCACGTGGACGTTCACTGTTTCAAGTCATGTGACTGAAATCAATGGTTCAGACGTCACATCTGGTGAACAAAAGGGGAAGATCACTCGTGGGGTAAGATTTGATTTATCTGTTCAGTACATGTATGTATCATGAAACGTCGAAATTGTCACCTAAAACCATTTTACTCCAAAATACCAACCCAACAGTCAACAATTAATGAATGATATACATTGTGATTAATTCTATATATACATATACTAGTGACAATATCAGATGTGTACTAATACCATTAGGCAGCAACAAGTGTCTTCCTATTAATGTTAAACGTCACTGTGAGTTGGCCAGTATGGCTTGATTCTGTGTGGCTGTGATGTATGGTTCCATGCTGAGGGATGTCATAGCTTAGTCAGTACCCGATGCATGTGGGCTAAAGTCCAGTGAACCGTGTGCCACTTTTCCGGGGCTATTTCGATGCATAAAGGTGCCTGTCAAATATATATATGACATAATATAACAGTGTCAAATATGTATATGACATAATGTAACAGTGTCAAATATGTATATGACATAATGTAACAGTGTCAAATATGTATATGACATAATGTAACAGTGTCAAATATGTATATGACATAATGTAACAGTGTCAAATATGTATATGACATAATGTAACAGTGTCAAATATGTATATGACATAATGTAACAGTGTCAAATATGTATATGACATAATGTAACAGTGTCAAATATGTATATGACATAATGTAACAGTGTCAAATATGTATATGACATAATGTAACAGTGTCAAATATGTATATGACATAATGTAACAGTGTCAAATATGTATATGACATAATGTAACAGTGTCAAATATGTATATGACATAATGTAACAGTGTCAAATATGTATATGACATAATGTAACAGTGTCAAATATGTATATGACATAATGTAACAGTGTCAAATATGTATATGACATAATGTAACAGTGTCAAATATGTATATGACATAATGTAACAGTGTCAAATATGTATATGACATAATGTAACAGTGTCAAATATGTATATGACATAATGTAGCAGTGTCAAATATGTATATGACATAATGTAACAGTGTCAAATATGTATATGACATAATGTAACAGTGTCAAATATGTATATGACATAATGTAACAGTGTCAAATATGTATATGACATAATATAACAGTGTCAAATATGTATATGACATAATGTAGCAGTGTCAAATATGTAAATATGACATAATATAACAGTGTCAAATATGTATATGACATAATATAACAGTGTCAAATATGTAAATATGACATAATGTAACAGTGTCAAATATGTATATGACATAATGTAACAGTGTCAAATATGTATATGACATAATGTAACAGTGTCAAATATGTATATGACATAATGTAACAGTGTCAAATATGTATATGACATAATGTAACAGTGTCAAATATGTATATGACATAATGTAACAGTGTCAAATATGTATATGACATAATGTAACAGTGTCAAATATGTATATGACATAATGTAACAGTGTCAAATATGTATATGACATAATATAACAGTGTCAAATATGTATATGACATAATGTAACAGTGTCAAATATGTATATGACATAATGTAGCAGTGTCAAATATGTAAATATGACATAATATAACAGTGTCAAATATGTATATGACATAATATAACAGTGTCAAATATGTAAATATGACATAATGTAACAGTGTCAAATATGTATATGACATAATGTAACAGTGTCAAATATGTATATGACATAATGTAGCAGTGTCAAATATGTAAATATGACATAATATAACAGTGTCAAATATGTATATGACATAATATAACAGTGTCAAATATGTAAATATGACATAATGTAACAGTGTCAAATATGTATATGACATAATGTAACAGTGTCAAATATGTATATGACATAATATAACAGTGAAAAGTGTCTCCTTATCATCAATGATATGTCCAGAGTTTTTTACAACATGAAATGGTGTGTGTTTATGAATAGCAAATGCTTGTTAACTGCATTTATCGACATTCCGTGTGAATTAATACATTATTACCCATATGGAACATACATACACCGGCAGTATTGACTCGCCATATTTCGTAGGTAAGTGCCGTGCTTTGATATAACGTGGTCTCATCGTGGACAGAGCATATCAACCAGATGCATGAGATCATATACTGATGGTTGCCTTTGCTTATTTGGTTTGCTGAAAGGGGCTTTCGCCTTCTGGTGAAAAAAAGTATACCCAAAAATATTTAATTCCTCCTTATCTGAACAATTCAGTGCTACCCAACGGAGTGTGACTGTCCCAGAGCTCGCGTCTAGACGGGCAGGTTAATCAAAATAGTCAATTTCCACAGAGGGGGCCAGAGGTATCAGTCATATTCACCAGTTTCTCCTTTAAGTGTATCAGATATTCAAATAAACGCACGGAACACTCGGAGCAAAACATCAAAGCAATCCTTTAGTCTGTTGAGAATCAACATTTGTGTGAGGCAGACAAAAGGCATTTTCTGCAATTAACTAACTGCACTAAATCGACACACCCGCGTCGTAAAGCACGTAGATATGCTCACACTCACGTACATTTCAAAAAGACAAAGACCACCTCTCATCCCTTCCAACATTAATAAGCCCAGACGCGCACGCTGGCACGCACACACATGCGCTCTACGACTCACAGCTATACTTTAAAGGTTTCTTCAGTGGAATATATCTTTGATTCATGAAAAACTCATCAAACAGTGAGAGGCCCAGGCACAGGTGAAAATAAACACACTTTGTCTGCGAGTAAACACTGGTAACCTTCTGACACGCCGAAACTTTGAGAGTGTTACCTTTGATCATGCTGAAATCGACACTGATACATTTCATGTACACTAACCGGTTCTGATTGAGGAGCTAGCTATGCGCCCCATATATAAACACATAGATTTGGTATATCCATGCTCAGATAGCGCTATCTTTGTAGACGTTGGTGAATAGAACACCGGTAATAAAACAGTCTGGTGTACGTTTTCAGTTAGCATCGACCATAGTGGTGCTACGACGGAGTTACAGTGAGTGTGTGAGTGAGTGAACTGTGTTCAGTATCTATACAGTTTGTGGGTTTGGCCGTTTGTAAGTGAGTAAGGCATGGTTCAACGCGGCTTTTAGAAATATAATAGCATTATCACAGCGGTGTACACCAGAAACGAGCTTCTCACATTGTACTCGTATTGGGAATCGAACCCGAGTCATCGGCGGGATGAGCGACCGCCAGGAGACTACCCCACCGTCCCTGTCATTTGTAACCTATTCTACGTGTGTGAGTAGATTTTGTCCAGCGCCAAACTGTCTTTCAACAATATCACATTAATCAACTATACTATACAAAACAAAGAATCGCATAGACGAGAAATATGTTGCGATGTTGTATTTTCACTCATGTATAACTCGTCCACAAACAGACTTTTGTGCATGAAATTTTACACCAGTTTAGAAGAAGGTAATATCTATACAACCAAGTGCTGAACGCGATTGTGACGACGTAGAACGACCCAGACGTCGGGTTTCCTGGCTCTCAGCCCAATCTCTTTCAACCTGTTCCGTACAGTTTGACCGGATATCCTCTGAAGTCCAGTCACCCTGACTGCTGTGCTCTCACCCGTGGCTGTACGATCACGAAACTGTAGTACCCGGATGTACCGATCCTGGGCTGCAGTGGTAATCTGTACGGCGGTCATTTGTTAAACCTGTTTGGTTGCAACGAGTTGCAAGCCATGATATCTGGTTCAAACTAACATTCAGGCGCCTGGCAACAAAAGATTGGTAATCTCCAGCATGCATTCTTTCAATGACAATGTTTCGTGTTGCAGGGTCAAGTGGTGACGTAGTGATTTGACCTTGAAACTCTTTAAAAACGATTGCCAGTTTCTGAAAGCAGCCTGGTTTATTGCCAGACAGTAAATGCTCTTTGCTGCACAATTTGAACTGGAAGGTGATTTCTGTTGCGTTGTGGCGATGCCACAAATCGCTTAAGCGTTTCTTTTTTTTTTAATAGTATATTTAAACGTGATGCTGGTCAAAGACATTAACCACTGTAGTGAAATCCGGAAACACCTAGAAATATGAGATTCGAACATGCGATAATCGGTTATGTTTCACTAAAGGGGCGCAAATGTGCCTATTGAAATGTGGCGTTTTGGCGGCAGGGCTACTTCATACCCCAAAGTCAGCCTTGACTATCAAGATTAATAATACTTTAAAGATATCAATATGTGTATGGGTGAATACCCTTACAATCCACCTGGACACGTTGGATTGCAACGGATGTACCTGGAGGAATTGTCCTCATGTTTATATTCGGATACTGCTGGTGGTAGTCCAGACTGAAGTACCGCGTGTTTAATACGGAGACTCACAGTGTACAGAGGAGACAGGTGTAATGTCTAGCGCAGGCAGTGTAACAATAAGCACCGTGGTTTAATATGTCTTGAGGACGCAATCGGGACTTGCACCATTGGCCCATCAGTAAATTGCCCAAAGTATTTTCTGTTTTCTAAACCAGGATCTCCTAACCGGAGCTACTTCCATGAAGCTGAGATGATATAGATAAACATCGGGTGGTGTAGCTGAACATCGAGTCGTAAAGCTAAACATCGAGAAGTGTACTAAACATCATGTGGTGTAGTTGAACAACATGTGGTATAGCTAAAACTCGGGTGGTGCAGCAAAACATGTGGTGTAGTTACACACCTGGTGGCGCAGCAAAACGTGTACCTGAACATGTGATGTAAATGAACAACATATGGTGTAGCTGAACAGCACGACTATCATATGGTGTAACTGAACAACATATGGTAGAGCTGAACAACATATAGTGTAACTGAACAACATATGGTGTACCTGAACAACACGACCATCATATGGTGTAACTGAACAACGTATGATGTAGCTGACACCTACCGATCTCCCGTCACTCTCCCCACCAGACACCTACCTATCTCCCGTCAGTCTCCCCACCCTTTGAGTGAGTGAGTGAATTTAGTGTTACGCTGCACTCAGCAATATTCAAGCTATATGGCGGCGGTCAGGAAGACAATCAAGTGATCAACAGCATGTCGTTTTATGGCAAGCATGGGTTGCTGAAGGCCTTTTCTACCCCGGACCTGCACAGGTTCTCCGAACAAAATCGGTCTTCATTTGAGTTGGCCTCCACTCTAGTGTCCGTATGTTATGTGTTTTGCACGTACAGCGTGTCTCATCTCTCATCGGAACCAGCTCATCAAACACTCTGATCTGACAACGAAGTAAAAATAATCCACATGAAAGAAGGCTATCTCCTGGGTTATTACCGGGGCATACACACAGCCTTTCATGGCTATCAGGCTGCTACACCAGGCCGTGTAGTCCATGTGTTGACAAACCATAAAGAAAATGATGGGTAGTTTCAAGCGGAAGGTGTTCATGGTTAGACACTGTCTTCCCCTGCATGAAAGGAAAAGAGTACTATTTCAAGTAAATCAATGATGCAAATTGTTTCGTATACTTAAGCGTTATACAGATGTCAGGTCTTCCCCCTCTGTTGTCACACCCTTTGATTCTGATTACTGACAAAACTTGAAGAGTGAATTTGAAAAAGCGGCTGCTGCATATTTTGCTGTTTGATTGCTGTTTGATTGCTGTTTGATTGCTAGTTCACATAGCAGTACTCCAGGTATGTGGTCGTGGCTAGATTAGGTCCTCCAGTCATCTCTAATCATATATAATTTACCTCTGATGTTATATTATTCACCTCTTGATGCTATATCTGTAGCTTACTTTACTTCCAGTACATCCCTTGCCTATGGTGATATGTCATTTTACCCCAGGTGTTATTTCCAGTTTTTCCATGTTATTCCCTTTTGCTCTCCTTCGGAAGTTATACCAATGGTATATATGGAGTTATACCGTGTGGTTATATCCTTTATATCATGCGGCATATCCCGTATCCCTATCATAAAGTTGGTGGTGTCGCACTCCTGTGTTTGTTATTCATCACCGACTCAGTAATATACCTGCTTTCTCTAAGGTCTCTGAATGAGTCTGGACAAACCATGGGTTTTATGAGCAAGTAAGATAGACTGGGATATTCAGCCATATCACTCACCCTGGCCACCCTGGCCACCCTGGCCACCCTGGCCACCTAATTACCTCACGCATATAGGTTGTGATGGTAAGAGTGATCATGATTCTGTACCGCGTTAATTTTATCGTAGGTGATAGGTGGTTGTTCGGGTCACAAAGCACCAAGTTACGTGTAGCCTTGAACTCACGATTTGAACTCAACGCCTGTTATATTGTAGACGTTTAAGAAACATGCGTCGCTTACTTTCAAACCAAGTCCTTAGTATAAGCAGTTGTTCTATCTGGCTCAGTGCATTATTTCAATAACAAAGTACCCTAAGGTCTTTGAGATAATGTGTTGTCGATTTCAGACAAATGTGTGCGTTATCAGTGTCCCTGTGATCACGCGATAAACTACGGGATCAAAAGACAATTTACTAGAGGTATTCTCTGTTTTGAACTGACCGGCTTATCGGCCTTGTTGGAAACACATTAGCTGCTCTTGAAGTTCCTAATGCAGGGTCGCACAAAGACGGGGTTGTACTTCTTGACCCCGTCTGGGCCTAATGTGGGGTCCAACCGTTTGTAAACAATTTTATATGTCTTGAAAACAAGTGTCGGAAGGGCTGATCAGATAACTGTGTAGAATAAGCGTTATTGGCTAACATACGAAATTCGACTTATTTATCATGTGAAACAAATCTCCTTGCATTTTGTTCTGATTGAAGTTGTATGTGCGGTATGCGGGATTTGGGAGATCGAGTAGGTGTGTTGCTATACTTAATGCCATCACGTAATATCGGTATGAGGCGCAACAGTGCCCTATAGACAGTACCGTTTTCCCGGGTTGAAGAGAATAACATTTTTCCATATTTTCATTTCCAAATAACCGTATACCCGTTAGGAGAGGCCGCCGAGCCAGTGTTGAAGTTGTGTGATGAGTTCCAGACTTGTGTGCCCTGTATGTACCACCTTCACATGTTCCAGCCTATTTAGGTCGCGACCTTCGCGAACTATCTGTCCATTTCTCACACTATCTTCCCATGAACATTTCCATTTATTGCACGACCTCCCCACGCACTTGCCCAATTATTACACGACCTCCCCACGCACTTGCCAGTTTATTGCACGACCTCCCCACGCACTTGTCAGTTTATTGCATGACTTTCCCACGCACTTGCCAATTTATTGCATGACTTCCCCACGCACTTGCCCAATTATTACACGACCTCCCCACGCACTTGCCAGTTTATTGCACGACCTCCCCACGCACTTGCCCAATTATTGCACGACCTCCCCACGCACTTGCCCATTTATTGCACGACCTCCCCACGCACGTGCCCAGTTTGTTACACGATCTTCCAAAGCACTTGCCCATTTATTGCACAATATTCCCAGGCACATTCTTGTTTCGGGACCTTCGCGAGCGCTTGTCCATGTCTTCGAAGACTCTTTCTGGGTTCTTGCCCATGTCTTTCAAGGCGCTACCAGAGTACTTTCCCAGTTCTTTCATGACCCATCCTAGTATTTACGTGATTTCACACTTTCCTGTGTAGTGCTGACCCCAGTTTCTGGAAATAAACCTAAGTCTGCGTTTTGACTTAAGTTTGAGTTTTTACTCAAATTTGAGAAAACGCATTTGCCAGAATGAACTGAAATCGATGATAAACTCAAATTTTGTGGACAATTTGAGTGTTGTGAATAAATTACTTAACTTGTTTTGAACTTTTTTGCAGAAATGCAGCTGTTTCAAATTGTCAAACTCAATTTGAAATTTGAGTAAAAACTTAAGTTTGTTTCTAGATATTGGGGCAAGTTCTCTCGACGTGAAAGCGCTATTATATATACTAAAAAAACAAAAATTACCATATTTAACAGCATCTGTGGTGATATGAAACGTATACATTCAGTGTGGTTGGGTAACGCGTTCATCTTCATTTAATGATGAAAATGACACCAGTATACAATGTAAACACCAGATATACTCTCATTGTGAAAATTCCTTACTAGTGATCATAAATAGCTTGTTTTGAATCGTAGTTGACGAAAACTCCCAAATTCGAACCTCCTGAACAAAACACGGGTTTATTATCGTTGGGAGCATGTAGTTGACACGTTGGGAGCATGTAGGTGACACGTTGGGAGCAGGTAGGTGACACGTTGGGAGCAGGTAGGTGACACGTTGGGAGCAGGTAGGTGACACTTCGGAGACATTAGTGTCTGAGAAGACGCTCACGGACAATTAGACCAAGACACAAACTCTTCTGAATTTAAAGTCACATTGACAGATTTTGAATTTCAAATTTTAGATCATTGTCAGTACCCTCCATCTGAACTTGTCACGGTCCATGCAGCCTCTTCGTTGACTCCACCGTATATCATTGCAGGCCCAGGCGATCCCACCAAAGGAAAACGAAACTGTGCATGTGCTGGATAACGCAGACATTGTCGAAGACAAAGGTTTGAATGACGTTCATAACAACATGGTCCAACGTACGAACAAAAGAGGTCCGAATAAAATACGGAATCGGAATTACATTAAAGGCCCAAACAGGAGAAGGTCCAGGAAAGTTGCCATCAGAGGACATGACAGCAATACTGAAACTGTGTTGAGAAAGTCAAACAATAAAGACAGTTTTATTTCCAAAAATAAGAAAAAAAATATTTTTGGACTTCGTAAAAGGAAAACAAAAACAATTATTGGAAAAGATACTGAGGTTGAGACTATATCAATCAATGAAAGTGGTGGAGATGTTCTTAGTGAAGGGAACAAGTTTCGCCTTGGTTTCAGTTACAGTCGAAATAGAGGATCATCCAAACGGGGTGAGTGCTTGCTTAATCAGATCGACATATCAGAGGTACACGAAGAATGTCCTCTGAAGCTATCAGACCTCCATGTGCGTGCTAGCCGTGATGGCGTTGTGGGTTTGACTGCAGACTGTGGGTGCTGCCCACAGTGCATTTAAGTGCCATTCTCTGCAGGAGCGTCAAACTCCAACGGCCTATGTACGAATATACATATATGGAATCGACGTAACTCACAGGTTCCCCACATCACTCACTCCTCAATATGCTTGTGTTGCAGGCAACCGTTCGCCCTGGAGCAAGTGGAACTCCTGCAGCACAGACTGTGGGTTGGGGCAGCAGGAGAGAGTGCGCAGTTGTGGTGACAACTGTCAGGAGATCGAATCAAAGCCCTGTCTCACACAACCATGTGAGGGTATGATATTCTTTTTGCATAGATAGTAGGGGATAGCATGTCTGTGTAACCAGCCTAGCCAATTTATGAACGAACAGAACAAGAGATCGTTGTGCAAAAATGTTGGTAAATGCATTAATTCTGACCGTTAGACTCGTTCTATGCGTCGCATGTGACTGTTGCTATTTAGAGGTATAACAGTTCAACAGAACCTAGGTCGGCTGTTTTCTTAAAATGTGGAGCTTATGTGGAATACAATAAACGTTGCGTATCTCTGATTGGTCTTTAGATATAACTTCAGGAAGCACGATTCTGCAATAATTGTATTCATATATTGACACATTTTCATAATTCTTTCATTAGACCTCTGAAAGTACGTTATTTTACATTTACACAATATTTTCCAATTCATATTAATAAAATATTATAAAATGGTGTACAAATTCAAGTAGAATCTTCATGGACCAACCTGGACAAACATTACTAAATTTAGTTTGGAGAGTTTATAAGGACTATAGTAAGGACTTACGTAGGATCCTACCATTCCCAACACCATGCCGGCCCTTGGAGAAATATTCCCCTACACTATGTTATTCGTAACGATGTTTATCTTCAGGCTCAGAGATGACGGACAAGTGGGCCTACTTCGAGATGTTTGACCTCACGGAGAGGGAGGTCACGTCAGGTAAGATAAAGAAGGACGACCCGATCGCTCAAAAAGCCATCACTCTTGTGACAACATAACTGACGGGACATAACTTAGAGAACATATGATTATTTCATGTCACTGTCACTTAATATGTGATAGTGTGGTGGACTGAGTATATGGAAATATTCAGGCTTTCTTGACGTCAGTTTTTGCTCTGTTTGTTTCTTGTTTATCGCTACAATTTTCAAGCAATATGACAGCAAGCAGTGGTTAAACTGTGACATTAGGACTCGAGTATGTATTAACTACCTGAAATAGTAATATATTTAGAATATTGCTTTCCGAAGTGTAAAAGGACTTTTGACCACACTGTGGCGGACCACTTGTAAATATTTCGGTGTTTTTGTGTCACATATGTAGAGTCTGGGGATGCCTGCGAACGCTGGATGAAATGTAGCAACAAGTCAATCCAGCACTATCTGGCCAACATCGCCAAGCTGCCAAGCTGTCCGTGTTTCTACCCACTCAGCATCGCCATACACAACAACATCTTCGACAGCGACCAGCAGAAACACTTCGCCTGGAATGACGCTAGCGGGCCTGTGGAGAGGAATGAGGTGTACAAACCCGGGGCCAAGTTCTGTATTCGATCAACACTTCCAGCGCATTCCGTCACCCTGGCTGCACAGCACTGTTGCTACGACGGCCAACTAAGGCTGATAACTCGTGGCAGAGATGCGGGAACACCAAACCTCGTCAGTCCTCAGTTATCTCGTGAACTACATAAAAAGGTTGATCTCCTTCCTTGGATCCTCTGCAAAGGTGATTGGACAAGGTAAGGTCTTTTAGTACCAAAGTTTCCATCTTAACGACTCACAAAAGGGCTACAGAATCGCAGAATCGCAATAACTGGTGACAGTGTGCATACATCCAATTCTAAACGAAAACGTACCCAGTTTATAATTCAAAGTTATCTTAGCACCCTACGTGCTGCATCTCGGGAGGGAGGTGGAGTGGGGAGGGGAGTGTCATATTTATATCTACAGTACATAACTGTATTTTGTTTTTGACTATACTTGTATATTCTTCACAGAAACAATTTGTGCAATTGTAGGGTATAACTGTTGTTTGCTGATGACGTGACATGTTATTCTGAACTTCCTGACTTACGAACTTTGGCTTTGGCGATGTCTCTATATATTCCACAAGACAACTGAAGAAAAGAACCACACATACCCTGGATTCGTGTAGCTTGATATCTGTACACCTTTGCAATATCTACATTTGATTTCTGATTTCTGATCCAGGTATAACAAGGTGGTGCAGCCCAACAATCACCGTCAGTGCATGGCCAATCCGTGTCTTGGGGAGATACAGCGGCAGATTGACCTGACTACATCCTACTGACGCGCCACCTGACTCCGGTTTGCTCTGGAACATGCCATATGTTGACAAGTACTGAACCCAGTCCTGCAAAGCCCGTTGTCATGGCCCGGACACGTACACTAAGCTCAGCTTCAGAGGGTGGAGCGGGCTGCATCATGGCGTTGGAGGAGGCAGAGACGTATCTTTCAGAAGCAGTCGTTGTCTGGTGGTTCGGACGTTTAGTTAACGGCGTTCTTGGAAGACATGTGTATGTAGTGTATAGCTAGACATCGCTTTATGA
Organism: Haliotis asinina; assembly: GCF_037392515.1. Lineage (NCBI taxonomy): Eukaryota > Metazoa > Mollusca > Gastropoda > Lepetellida > Haliotidae > Haliotis > Haliotis asinina. The sequence continues at coordinate 2,865,065 of NC_090287.1, read as the reverse complement.
TGGGTTGTCTCTATGTACGACGTCATGAGTTGGCTATAACTAGACATCGCTTTATGATGGGTTGTCTCTATGTACGACGTCATGAGTTGGCTATAACTAGGCATCGCTTGATGATGGGTTGTCTCTATGTACGACGTCGTGAGTTGGCTATAGCTAGACATCGCTTGATGATGGGTTGTCTCTATGTACGACGTCATGAGTTGGCTATAACTAGACATCGCTTTATGATGGGTTGTCTCTATGTACGACGTCATGAGTTGGCTATAACTAGACATCGCTTTATGATGGGTTGTCTCTATGTACGACGTCGTGAGTTGGCTATAACTAGACATCGCTTTATGATGGGTTGTCTCTATGTACGACGTCATGAGTTGGCTATAACTAGACATCGCTTTATGATGGGTTGTCTCTATGTACGACGTCATGAGTTGGCTATAACTAGGCATCGCTTGATGATGGGTTGTCTCTATGTACGACGTCGTGAGTTGGCTATAATTAGACATCGCTTTATGATGGGTTGTCTCTATGTACGACGTCATGAGTTGGCTATAACTAGACATCGCATTATGATGGGTTGTCTCTATGTACGACGTCATGAGTTGGCTGGATGTGAAAAGTCATGAACAGATGATTTGTGTAACAAAACTGTTGTTATGACAATGTTTCTAGATGTGTGCACTACATGTGTATGGTAACCTGGCTAGATGATCCATGGCAAACAGGCTAGATTACTACACTGAATCCTTGAGGTGTCCAAGGTGGTGACACTACAAACGTGAGAGGTTACACCACCCTTGTGGAGACGGACGCTGGGTAGCGGGTGGAATGTGTAAATGAATTATCTGACTGACACATCGCGTGTGCCATGATCATGGATCTGCAAGGGTTCCAATGCTGTTGCTAAACTGTTTAACAGTGCAACTGTGCTTAACAGTTGCAGCTGCGTTTGATGATGAGGTTTGCCTGCTACACATACATGACTGACGGGCAGACTCGGATGTTGGTCTATTCTGAGAAGCCTGGAGAATCTGATTGTGGCGGTTCATTTAATTCTGATTCAGTGGATATTTGTCTGTGTGCCTCCGATACCATACCTGATGTACCCCAGCAGGGCACTGCGATCGTAGACTACAAACTGTAAACACTGTGATTAAAGTGTGACTACGTATCTCCTGTTTGTTATACCTATAAGAAATAACCATTCTAAAAGTCTTGTGGTATTAAACTTCTGCATGATTGTTTTATGACAGGTGTCCGTATGACGTCTACTGGTCGGATATTGACGTTGTGTAGCTGTATGACTGTCACGTGACGTCTGGTGGTCGGAGTTTGGTGCTGTATAGTTGTATGACAGTCACGTGGCGTCTGGTGGTCGCAGATGTATGTTGTATTGTTGTATGACCGTCACGTGACGTCTGGTGGTCGGAGGTTGATGCTGTATAGCTGCATGGCCGTCGTGTGGCGTCTTGTGGTCGGAGATGTATGTTGTATTGTTGTATGACCGTCACGTGACGTCTGGTGGTCGGAGATTTACGTTGTACAACTGTTCGACCGTCACGTTACGTCTACTGGTCGGAGACTGATGTGGTATAGCCGTCTGGGGTCGGATGTTGAAATAGCTTAATTAATCTGTATGACGTGGCGTTTTTTGGACGGGTGTATACATTTTACTGTCACGTATCGTATATTTGGTCCCAGACTGCAATGGTCTATACGTACGATTGTCACGTGACATCTTTAGGACAGAGATTGCAATGGTATATAGATACAATTGTCACATGATACCAGATTGCAACGGTATATAAACCGATGGGCAAAAGAAACTTTCCCTGGTACAATTTGATAGTTTTGGAAAACGACAAGAACAATGTGAAATTTGAATGGTGTAGTTTGTTAAGCAATGACAAAGGCACGTGTTCAGTACAAACAAATTCAGCTTTAGCGGAGACTTTGACTTAGTAAACACTTTTTGGTCCATATGAGGTCAAATTAGAGATTTCACGGTCAGACTGGGATTTGAAGTCACTAATAGTGAATATGTCCACCTCTGGCTTGAATACACGCAAACACACGTCGGTCTTCTTATTGAAGTTGTAAGGCATCTGATGACGTCAGCTGGTATACGCCTCCATTCTTCGACAAGTGCTTGAGCCATTTGTTGAACTGTAGCTGGTGGGTTCTGTCTCTCTGGAATCTGTCGATCGGGGTGATCCCACAAGTGATCAGTGGGCATCATGTGCAGCGGAGAGCGTGCAGGCCATGGAAGGACTTTGATGCTTTAACGTTGTTGACATGAAAGAAGTTCTGCACATCTACAGCAATGTGTGGTCAAGCATTGTCCTGTTGGAATAATATCCCCTGTCGTAGTTGTAGAAGGAATGGTAGAACTGCCGGTCGAAGAACCTGGTCAGTGTATCGCTGGCCGGTCAGATTACTGTTGATGACCACCAAGTCTGTCCTTTGGTCACTATTTACGGAGGGAGACACTGTGGAAATATTTCTTCTGTATAACATTACATATCATTCCTTCTCTTCACGGACTGACCGATGTTCATATACACCCTATGTCACTGACTAGACCGATGCTCATATACATCCTATGTCACTGACTAGACCGATACTCATATACACCCTATGTCACTGACTAGACCGACACTCATATACACCCTATGTCACTGACTAGACCAATGCTCATATACACCCCATGTCACTGACTAGACCGATGTTCATATACACCCTATGTCACTGACTAGACCAATGCTCATATACATCCTATGTCACTGACTAGACCGATACTCATATACATCCTATGTCACTGACTAGACCGATACTCACATACACCCTATGTCACTGACTAGACCAATGCTCATATACACCCCATGTCACTGACTAGACCGATGTTCATATACACCCTATGTCACTGACAAGACCAATGCTCATATACACCCTATGTCACTGACTAGACCGATACTCATATACACCCCATGTCACTGACTAGACCGATGTTCATATGCACCCTATGTCACTGACTAGACCAATGCTCATATACACCCCATGTCACTGACTAGACCGATGCTCATATACATCCTATGTCACTGACTAGACCGATGCTCATATACATCCTATGTCACTGACTAGACCGATGCTCATATACATCCTATGTCACTGACTAGACCGATGCTCATATACATCCTATGTCACTGACTAGACCGATGCTCATATACATCCTATGTCACTGACTAGACTGATGTTCATATACACCCTATGTCACTGACTAGACCGATGCTCATATACACCCCATGTCACTGACTAGACCGATGCTCATATACATCCTATGTCACTGACTAGACCGATGCTCATATACATCCTATGTCACTGACTAGACCGATGCTCATATACATCCTATGTCACTGACTAGACTGATGTTCATATACATCCTATGTCACTGACTAGACCAATGTTCATATACACCCTATGTCACTGACTAGACCGATGCTCATATACATCCTATGTCACTGACTAGACCGATGCTCATATACATCCTATGTCACTGACTAGACCGATGTTCATATACACCCTATGTCACTGACTAGACCGATGTTCATATACACCCTATGTCACTGACTAGACTGATACTCATATACACCCTATGTCACTGACTAGACCGATGCTCATATACATCCTATGTCACTGACTAGACCAATGTTCATATACACCCTATGTCACTGACTAGACCGATGCTCATATACATCCTATGTCACTGACTAGACCGATGCACATATACACCCTATGTCACTGACTAGACCGATGCACATATACACCCTATGTCACTGACTAGACCGATGCTCATATACATCCTATGTCACTGACTAGACCAATGTTCATATACACCCTATGTCACTGACTAGACCGATGCTCATATACATCCTATGTCACTGACTAGACTGATACTCATATACACCCTATGTCACTGACTAGACCAATGTTCATATACACCCTATGTCACTGACTAGACCGACGCTCATATACATCCTATGTCACTGACTAGACCGATGTTCATATACACCCTATGTCACTGACTAGACCAATGCTCATATACACCCTATGTCACTGACTAGACCGATGCTCATATACACCCCATGTCACTGACTAGACCGATACTCATATACATCCTATGTCACTGACTAGACTGATACTCATATACACCCTATGTCACTGACTAGACCAATGTTCATATACACCCTATGTCACTGACTAGACCGACGCTCATATACATCCTATGTCACTGACTAGACCGATGTTCATATACACCCTATGTCACTGACTAGACCAATGCTCATATACACCCTATGTCACTGACTAGACCGATGCTCATATACACCCCATGTCACTGACTAGACCGATACTCATATACACCCCATGTCACTGACTAGACCGATGTTCATATACACCCTATGTCACTGACTAGACCAATGCTCATATACACCCCATGTCACTGACTAGACCGATGCTCATATACATCCTATGTCACTGACTAGACCGATGCTCATATACATCCTATGTCACTGACTAGACCGATGCTCATATACATCCTATGTCACTGACTAGACCGATGCTCATATACATCCTATGTCACTGACTAGACCGATGCTCATATACATCCTATGTCACTGACTAGAAAGATGCTCATATACATCCTGTGTCACTGACTAGACCGATGCTCATATACATCCTATGTCACTGACTAGACTGATGTTCATATACACCCTATGTCACTGACTAGACCGATACTCATATACACCCTATGTCACTGACTAGACCGATGCTCATATACACCCTATGTCACTGACTAGACCAATGCTCATATACACCCCATGTCACTGACTAGACCGATGTTCATATACACCCTATGTCACTGACTAGACCAATGCTCATATACATCCTATGTCACTGACTAGACCGATACTCATATACATCCTATGTCACTGACTAGACCGATACTCACATACACCCTATGTCACTGACTAGACCAATGCTCATATAAACCCCATGTCACTGACTAGACCGATGTTCATATACACCCTATGTCACTGACTAGACCAATGCTCATATACACCCTATGTCACTGACTAGACCGATACTCACATACACCCTATGTCACTGACTAGACCAATGCTCATATACACCCCATGTCACTGACTAGACCGATGTTCATATACACCCTATGTCACTGACTAGACCAATGCTCATATACACCCTATGTCACTGACTAGACCGATGCTCATATACATCCTATGTCACTGACTAGACCGATGCTCATATACATCCTATGTCACTGACTAGACCGATGCTCATATACATCCTATGTCACTGACTAGACCGATGCTCATATACATCCTATGTCACTGACTAGACCGATGCACATATACACCCTATGTCACTGACTAGACCGATGCTCATATAGATCCTATGTCACTGACTAGACCGATGCTCATATACATCCCATGTCACTGACTAGACCGATGCTCATATACATCCTATGTCACTGACTAGACTGATACTCATATACACCCTATGTCACTGACTAGACCAATGTTCATATACACCCTATGTCACTGACTAGACCGACGCTCAAATACATCCTATGTCACTGACTAGACCGATGTTCATATACACCCTATGTCACTGACTAGACCAATGCTCATATACACCCTATGTCACTGACTAGACCGATGCTCATATACATCCTATGTCACTGACTAGACCGATGCTCATATACATCCTATGTCACTGACTAGACCGATGCTCATATACACCCTATGTCACTGACTAGACCGATGCTCATATACAGTATGGTTCAAAATTATTGAGAATAGCTAAAGCATTTCATATTATTAAACGAGAACAAATCAGATAAAATTGAATGTATTGTGAAAGTGAAGTGACCTTTTCATGTTGTGTAGGTAACAATTTAATATTTTATCAAGTCTCCTTGAGCTTCACGGCACAGTCTAAGACGGGTAGGCATACTTCCTATCAGAGAGGTTAGTGTCTCGTGAGTTATGCTGTCCCGGTATCGGACCACTTCTCTCTTCATGTCTTCAATTTTTGTCAACCCCTTTTGATTCACACATTCCTTCATCATCCCCTAAATGTTCTCAATTGGATTTAAGTCAGGACTATATGCAGGAAATGGTAATGCAGTCACATTTTTGTCCTGAAACCACTGCTTGGCATGTTTTGCGGTGTGTTTAGGATCATTATCTTGCTGCAAAATCCAGTCATTTCCATAAAACACATGTGCACTTGGAAGGAGAAAATTATCTAATATGTTAGTGTAGCGTTGACTTGTCAGATTTCCCTCAAACACACACAGCGGGGTCGTTCCTAATAAGGATATCCCTCCCCATACATGAAACTTTGGGCTGTATTTAGGTCGTCGATACAACGGTGCTGACGCAGACTTTGTCCATATTTTCACATTATTGGGATATACCCATATTGAGCTTTCATCAGTAAAAATCACATTTTCCCAGTCAAAGTTTTCATGTGCCAAACACCACTCAACACGCCTGTCTTTATGTTCTTGTTTCATGAGAGGAGAAGGAATTCCAGTCTTTTTCTCCCATCCACGATCAATCAAATTTCTTCTAACTGTAGATTTTGATATAACTGTTGACCCCCTTTCTATCATTTCATACCTGATGTTGGAGATGCTTGCCCTTTGCTTTTTAGACGCTACAATTCCCAGCCGGACGCGATCTGAGAAGTCCAATTTTCTGGGTCTCCCTGCTCCTTTCTGGTGCCCAAAATCCTTTCCCTCTTTAAAATTCTTCCTAATCCTATACACAGTAGAAAGAGGAGTTCCTGTTCTCTCTGCCAATGTATTTACATCATCAATTCCTTGATTACACAACTCAAAAATCAACCTTCTTTTATCTTCAGCAGACATTGTTGACAGTGCTGAGGAAAATGACGTCTGCTACAAATTCAGGGGAGGTAACTCTAATTGTACTATACTCAGTAGGCCAAGATGAGTTACGTCCCTTACACCATTACTTAGTTTCAAGTATCAGTGAATCAGTTGAGGTGTTAGGATAGCTCAAAGTAAGAAGAAAAATTCTCAATAATTATGAACCAGACTATACATCCTATGTCACTGACTAGACCGATACTCATATACACCCTATGTCACTGACTAGACCAATGCTCATATACATCCTATGTCACTGACTAGACCGATGCTCATATACACCCTATGTCACTGACTAGACCGACGCTCACATACATCCTATGTCACTGACTAGACCGATACTCATATACACCCCATGTCACTGACTAGACCGATACTCATATACAACCTATGTCACTGACTAGACCGATGCTCATATACACCCTATGTCACTGACTAGACCAATGCTCATATACACCCCATGTCACTGACTAGACCGATGTTCATATACACCCTATGTCACTGACTAGACCAATGCTCATATACATCCTATGTCACTGACTAGACCGATACTCATATACATCCTATGTCACTGACTAGACCGAAACTCACATACACCCTATGTCACTGACTAGACCAATGCTCATATAAACCCCATGTCACTGACTAGACCGATGTTCATATACACCCTATGTCACTGACTAGACCAATGCTCATATACACCCTATGTCACTGACTAGACCGATACTCACATACACCCTATGTCACTGACTAGACCAATGCTCATATACACCCCATGTCACTGACTAGACCGATGTTCATATACACCCTATGTCACTGACTAGACCAATGCTCATATACACCCTATGTCACTGACTAGACCGATGCTCATATACATCCTATGTCACTGACTAGACCGATGCTCATATACATCCTATGTCACTGACTAGACCGATGCTCATATACATCCTATGTCACTGACTAGACCGATGCACATATACACCCTATGTCACTGACTAGACCGATGCACATATACACCCTATGTCACTGACTAGACCGATGCTCATATACATCCTATGTCACTGACTAGACCAATGTTCATATACACCCTATGTCACTGACTAGACCGATGCTCATATACATCCTATGTCACTGACTAGACTGATACTCATATACACCCTATGTCACTGACTAGACCAATGTTCATATACACCCTATGTCACTGACTAGACCGACGCTCATATACATCCCATGTCACTGACTAGACCGATGTTCATATACACCCTATGTCACTGACTAGACCAATGCTCATATACACCCTATGTCACTGACTAGACCGATGCTCATATACACCCTATGTCACTGACTAGACCAATGTTCATATACACCCTATGTCACTGACTAGACCGATGCTCATATACACCCTATGTCACTGACTAGACCGATGCTCATATACATCCTATGTCACTGACTAGACCGATACTCATATACACCCTATGTCACTGACTAGACCAATGCTCATATACATCCTATGTCACTGACTAGACCGATACTCATATACATCCTATGTCACTGACTAGACCGATGTTCATATACACCCTATGTCACTGACTAGACCGATGTTCATATACACCCTATGTCACTGACTAGACTGATGCTCATATACACCCTATGTCACTGACTAGACTGATACTCATATACACCCTATGTCACTGACTAGACCGATGCTCATATACATCCTATGTCACTGACTAGACCGATGCTCATATACATCCTATGTCACTGACTAGACCGATGTTCATATACACCCTATGTCACTGACTAGACCGATGCTCATATACATCCTATGTCACTGACTAGACCAATGTTCATATACACCCTATGTCACTGACTAGACCGATGCTCATATACATCCTATGTCACTGACTAGACCGATGCTCATATACATCCTATGTCACTGACTAGACCGATGTTCATATACACCCTATGTCACTGACTAGACCGATGTTCATATACACCCTATGTCACTGACTAGACTGATACTTATATACACCCTATGTCACTGACTAGACCGATGCTCATATACATCCTATGTCACTGACTAGACCAATGTTCATATACACCCTATGTCACTGACTAGACCGACGCTCACATACATCCTATGTCACTGACTAGACCGATACTCATATACACCCCATGTCACTGACTAGACCGATACTCATATACACCCTATGTCACTGACTAGACCGATGCTCATATACACCCTATGTCACTGACTAGACTGATACTCATATACACCCTATGTCACTGACTAGACCAATGCTCATATACATCCTATGTCACTGACTAGACTGATACTCATATACACCCTATGTCACTGACTAGACCGATGCTCATATACATCCTATGTCACTGACTAGACCAATGTTCATATACACCCTATGTCACTGACTAGACCGACGCTCACATACATCCTATGTCACTGACTAGACCGATACTCATATACACCACATGTCACTGACTAGACCGATACTCATATACACCCTATGTCACTGACTAGACCGATGCTCATATACACCCTATGTCACTGACTAGACCGATACTCATATACACCCTATGTCACTGACTAGACCAATGCTCATATACACCCTATGTCACTGACTAGACCGATGCTCATATACATCCTATGTCACTGACTAGACCGATACTCATATACACCCTATGTCACTGACTAGACCGATGCTCATATACACCCTATGTCACTGACTAGACCAATGCTCATATACATCCTATGTCACTGACTAGACCAATGTTCATATACATCCTATGTCACTGACTAGACCGATGATCATATACACCCTATGTCACTGACTAGACCAATGCTCATATACACCCTATGTCACTGACTAGACCGATGCTCATATACACCCTATGTCACTGACTAGACCGATACTCATATACATCCTATGTCACTGACTAGACCGATACTCATATACACCCTATGTCACTGACTAGACTGATGCTCATATACATCCTATGTCACTGACTAGACCAATGTTCATATACATCCTATGTCACTGACTAGACCGATACTCATATACACCCTATGTCACTGACTAGACCAATGCTCATATACATCCTATGTCACTGACTAGACCGATACTCATATACACCCTATGTCACTGACTAGACCGATACTCACATACACCCTATGTCACTGACTAGACCAATGCTCATATACACCCCATGTCACTGACTAGACCGATGTTCATATACACCCTATGTCACTGACTAGACCAATGCTCATATACACCCTATGTCACTGACTAGACCGATGCTCATATACATCCTATGTCACTGACTAGACCTATGCTCATATACATCCTATGTCACTGACTAGACCGATGCTCATATACATCCTATGTCACTGACTAGACCGATGCACATATACACCCTATGTCACTGACTAGACCGATGCACATATACACCCTATGTCACTGACTAGACCGATGCTCATATACATCCTATGTCACTGACTAGACCAATGTTCATATACACCCTATGTCACTGACTAGACCGATGCTCATATACATCCTATGTCACTGACTAGACCAATGCTCATATACACCCCATGTCACTGACTAGACCGATGTTCATATACACCCTATGTCACTGACTAGACCGATGCTCATATACACCCTATGTCACTGACTAGACCGATGCTCATATACATCCTATGTCACTGACTAGACCGATGCTCATATACATCCTATGTCACTGACTAGACCGATGCTCATATACATCCTATGTCACTGACTAGACCGATGCACATATACACCCTATGTCACTGACTAGACCGATGCACATATACACCCTATGTCACTGACTAGACCGATGCTCATATACATCCTATGTCACTGACTAGACCAATGTTCATATACACCCTATGTCACTGACTAGACCGATGCTCATATACATCCTATGTCACTGACTAGACTGATACTCATATACACCCTATGTCACTGACTAGACCAATGTTCATATACACCCTATGTCACTGACTAGACCGACGCTCATATACATCCTATGTCACTGACTAGACCGATGTTCATATACACCCTATGTCACTGACTAGACCAATGCTCATATACACCCTATGTCACTGACTAGACCGATGCTCATATACACACCATGTCACTGACTAGACCGATACTCATATACACCCCATGTCACTGACTAGACCGATGTTCATATACACCCTATGTCACTGACTAGACCAATGCTCATATACACCCCATGTCACTGACTAGACCGATGCTCATATACATCCTATGTCACTGACTAGACCGATGCTCATATACATCCTATGTCACTGACTAGACCGATGCTCATATACATCCTATGTCACTGACTAGACCGATGCTCATATACATCCTATGTCACTGACTAGACCGATGCTCATATACATCCTATGTCACTGACTAGACCGATGCTCATATACATCCTGTGTCACTGACTAGACCGATGCTCATATACATCCTATGTCACTGACTAGACTGATGTTCATATACACCCTATGTCACTGACTAGACCGATGCTCATATACACCCCATGTCACTGACTAGACCGATGCTCATATACATCCTATGTCACTGACTAGACCGATGCTCATATACATCCTATGTCACTGACTAGACCGATGCTCATATACTTCCTATGTCACTGACTAGACCGATGTTCATATACACCCTATGTCACTGACTAGACCGATGCTCATATACATCCTATGTCACTGACTAGACCAATGTTCATATACACCCTATGTCACTGACTAGACCGATGCTCATATACATCCTATGTCACTGACTAGACCAATGCTCATATACATCCTATGTCACTGACTAGACCGATGTTCATATACACCCTATGTCACTAACTAGACCGATGTTCATATACACCCTATGTCACTGACTAGACTGATGCTCATATACACCCTATGTCACTGACTAGACCGATGCTCATATACATCCTATGTCACTGACTAGACCAATGTTCATATACACCCTATGTCACTGACTAGACCGACGCTCACATACATCCTATGTCACTGACTAGACCGATACTCATATACACCCCATGTCACTGACTAGACCGATACTCATATACAACCTATGTCACTGACTAGACCGATGCTCATATACACCCTATGTCACTGACTAGACCAATGCTCATATACACCCCATGTCACTGACTAGACCGATGTTCATATACACCCTATGTCACTGACTAGACCAATGCTCATATACATCCTATGTCACTGACTAGACCGATACTCATATACATCCTATGTCACTGATTAGACCGAAACTCACATACACCCTATGTCACTGACTAGACCAATGCTCATATAAACCCCATGTCACTGACTAGACCGATGTTCATATACACCCTATGTCACTGACTAGACCAATGCTCATATACACCCTATGTCACTGACTAGACCGATACTCACATACACCCTATGTCACTGACTAGACCAATGCTCATATACACCCCATGTCACTGACTAGACCGATGTTCATATACACCCTATGTCACTGACTAGACCAATGCTCATATACACCCTATGTCACTGACTAGACCGATGCTCATATACATCCTATGTCACTGACTAGACCGATGCTCATATACATCCTATGTCACTGACTAGACCGATGCTCATATACATCCTATGTCACTGACTAGACCGATGCACATATACACCCTATGTCACTGACTAGACCGATGCACATATACACCCTATGTCACTGACTAGACCGATGCTCATATACATCCTATGTCACTGACTAGACCAATGTTCATATACACCCTATGTCACTGACTAGACCGATGCTCATATACATCCTATGTCACTGACTAGACTGATACTCATATACACCCTATGTCACTGACTAGACCAATGTTCATATACACCCTATGTCACTGACTAGACCGACGCTCATATACATCCTATGTCACTGACTAGACCGATGTTCATATACACCCTATGTCACTGACTAGACCAATGCTCATATACACCCTATGTCACTGACTAGACCGATGCTCATATACACCCTATGTCACTGACTAGACCGATGTTCATATACACCCTATGTCACTGACTAGACCGATGCTCATATACACCCTATGTCACTGACTAGACCAATGTTCATATACACCCTATGTCACTGACTAGACCGATGCTCATATACACCCTATGTCACTGACTAGACCGATGTTCATATACACCCTATGTCACTGACTAGACCGATGATCATATACACCCTATGTCACTGACTAGACCAATGCTCATATACACCCTATGTCACTGACTAGACCGATGCTCATATACACCCTATGTCACTGACTAGACCGATACTCATATACATCCTATGTCACTGACTAGACCGATACTCATATACACCCTATGTCACTGACTAGACTGATGCTCATATACATCCTATGTCACTGACTAGACCAATGTTCATATACATCCTATGTCACTGACTAGACCGATACTCATATACACCCTATGTCACTGACTAGACCAATGCTCATATACATCCTATGTCACTGACTAGACCGATACTCATATACACCCTATGTCACTGACTAGACCGATACTCACATACACCCTATGTCACTGACTAGACCAATGCTCATATACACCCCATGTCACTGACTAGACCGATGTTCATATACACCCTATGTCACTGACTAGACCAATGCTCATATACACCCTATGTCACTGACTAGACCGATGCTCATATACATCCTATGTCACTGACTAGACCGATGCTCATATACATCCTATGTCACTGACTAGACCGATGCTCATATACATCCTATGTCACTGACTAGACCGATGCACATATACACCCTATGTCACTGACTAGACCGATGCACATATACACCCTATGTCACTGACTAGACCGATGCTCATATACATCCTATGTCACTGACTAGACCAATGTTCATATACACCCTATGTCACTGACTAGACCGATGCTCATATACATCCTATGTCACTGACTAGACTGATACTCATATACACCCTATGTCACTGACTAGACCAATGTTCATATACACCCTATGTCACTGACTAGACCGACGCTCATATACATCCTATGTCACTGACTAGACCGATGTTCATATACACCCTATGTCACTGACTAGACCAATGCTCATATACACCCTATGTCACTGACTAGACCGATGCTCATATACACACCATGTCACTGACTAGACCGATACTCATATACACCCCATGTCACTGACTAGACCGATGTTCATATACACCCTATGTCACTGACTAGACCAATGCTCATATACACCCCATGTCACTGACTAGACCGATGCTCATATACATCCTATGTCACTGACTAGACCGATGCTCATATACATCCTATGTCACTGACTAGACCGATGCTCATATACATCCTATGTCACTGACTAGACCGATGCTCATATACATCCTATGTCACTGACTAGACCGATGCTCATATACATCCTATGTCACTGACTAGACCGATGCTCATATACATCCTGTGTCACTGACTAGACCGATGCTCATATACATCCTATGTCACTGACTAGACTGATGTTCATATACACCCTATGTCACTGACTAGACCGATGCTCATATACACCCCATGTCACTGACTAGACCGATGCTCATATACATCCTATGTCACTGACTAGACCGATGCTCATATACATCCTATGTCACTGACTAGACCGATGCTCATATACTTCCTATGTCACTGACTAGACCGATGTTCATATACACCCTATGTCACTGACTAGACCGATGCTCATATACATCCTATGTCACTGACTAGACCAATGTTCATATACACCCTATGTCACTGACTAGACCGATGCTCATATACATCCTATGTCACTGACTAGACCAATGCTCATATACATCCTATGTCACTGACTAGACCGATGTTCATATACACCCTATGTCACTAACTAGACCGATGTTCATATACACCCTATGTCACTGACTAGACTGATGCTCATATACACCCTATGTCACTGACTAGACCGATGCTCATATACATCCTATGTCACTGACTAGACCAATGTTCATATACACCCTATGTCACTGACTAGACCGACGCTCACATACATCCTATGTCACTGACTAGACCGATACTCATATACACCCCATGTCACTGACTAGACCGATACTCATATACAACCTATGTCACTGACTAGACCGATGCTCATATACACCCTATGTCACTGACTAGACCAATGCTCATATACACCCCATGTCACTGACTAGACCGATGTTCATATACACCCTATGTCACTGACTAGACCAATGCTCATATACATCCTATGTCACTGACTAGACCGATACTCATATACATCCTATGTCACTGACTAGACCGAAACTCACATACACCCTATGTCACTGACTAGACCAATGCTCATATAAACCCCATGTCACTGACTAGACCGATGTTCATATACACCCTATGTCACTGACTAGACCAATGCTCATATACACCCTATGTCACTGACTAGACCGATACTCACATACACCCTATGTCACTGACTAGACCAATGCTCATATACACCCCATGTCACTGACTAGACCGATGTTCATATACACCCTATGTCACTGACTAGACCAATGCTCATATACACCCTATGTCACTGACTAGACCGATGCTCATATACATCCTATGTCACTGACTAGACCGATGCTCATATACATCCTATGTCACTGACTAGACCGATGCTCATATACATCCTATGTCACTGACTAGACCGATGCACATATACACCCTATGTCACTGACTAGACCGATGCACATATACACCCTATGTCACTGACTAGACCGATGCTCATATACATCCTATGTCACTGACTAGACCAATGTTCATATACACCCTATGTCACTGACTAGACCGATGCTCATATACATCCTATGTCACTGACTAGACTGATACTCATATACACCCTATGTCACTGACTAGACCAATGTTCATATACACCCTATGTCACTGACTAGACCGACGCTCATATACATCCTATGTCACTGACTAGACCGATGTTCATATACACCCTATGTCACTGACTAGACCAATGCTCATATACACCCTATGTCACTGACTAGACCGATGCTCATATACACCCTATGTCACTGACTAGACCGATGTTCATATACACCCTATGTCACTGACTAGACCGATGCTCATATACACCCTATGTCACTGACTAGACCGATGCTCATATACATCCTATGTCACTGACTAGACCGATACTCATATACACCCTATGTCACTGACTAGACCAATGCTCATATACATCCTATGTCACTGACTAGACCGATACTCATATACATCCTATGTCACTGACTAGACCGATGTTCATATACACCCTATGTCACTGACTAGACTGATGTTCATATACACCCTATGTCACTGACTAGACTGATGCTCATATACACCCTATGTCACTGACTAGACTGATACTCATATACACCCTATGTCACTGACTAGACCGATGCTCATATACATCCTATGTCACTGATTAGACCGATGCTCATATACATCCTATGTCACTGACTAGACCGATGTTCATATACACCCTATGTCACTGACTAGACCGATGCTCATATACATCCTATGTCACTGACTAGACCAATGTTCATATACACCCTATGTCACTGACTAGACCGATGCTCATATACATCCTATGTCACTGACTAGACCGATGCTCATATACATCCTATGTCACTGACTAGACCGATGTTCATATACACCCTATGTCACTGACTAGACCGATGTTCATATACACCCTATGTCACTGACTAGACTGATACTTATATACACCCTATGTCACTGACTAGACCGATGCTCATATACATCCTATGTCACTGACTAGACCAATGTTCATATACACCCTATGTCACTGACTAGACCGACGCTCACATACATCCTATGTCACTGACTAGACCGATACTCATATACACCCCATGTCACTGACTAGACCGATACTCATATACACCCTATGTCACTGACTAGACCGATGCTCATATACACCCTATGTCACTGACTAGACCAATGCTCATATACACCCCATGTCACTGACTAGACCGATGTTCATATACACCCTATGTCACTGACTAGACCAATGCTCATATACATCCTATGTCACTGACTAGACCGATACTCATATACATCCTATGTCACTGACTAGACCGATACTCACATACACCCTATGTCACTGACTAGACCAATGCTCATATAAACCCCATGTCACTGACTAGACCGATGTTCATATACACCCTATGTCACTGACTAGACCAATGCTCATATACACCCTATGTCACTGACTAGACCGATACTCACATACACCCTATGTCACTGACTAGACCAATGCTCATATACACCCCATGTCACTGACTAGACCGATGTTCATATACACCCTATGTCACTGACTAGACCAATGCTCATATACACCCTATGTCACTGACTAGACCGATGCTCATATACATCCTATGTCACTGACTAGACCGATGCTCATATACATCCTATGTCACTGACTAGACCGATGCTCATATACATCCTATGTCACTGACTAGACCGATGCTCATATACATCCTATGTCACTGACTAGACCGATGCACATATACACCCTATGTCACTGACTAGACCGATGCTCATATACATCCTATGTCACTGACTAGACCGATGCTCATATACATCCTATGTCACTGACTAGACCGATGCTCATATACATCCTATGTCACTGACTAGACTGATACTCATATACACCCTATGTCACTGACTAGACCAATGTTCATATACACCCTATGTCACTGACTAGACCGACGCTCAAATACATCCTATGTCACTGACTAGACCGATGTTCATATACACCCTATGTCACTGACTAGACCAATGCTCATATACATCCTATGTCACTGACTAGACCGATGCTCATATACACCCCATGTCACTGACTAGACCGATGTTCATATACACCCTATGTCACTGACTAGACCGATGCTCATATACACCCTATGTCACTGACTAGACCGATGCTCATATACATCCTATGTCACTGACTAGACCGATACTCATATACACCCTATGTCACTGACTAGACCAATGCTCATATACATCCTATGTCACTGACTAGACCGATGCTCATATACATCCTAT
The DNA here is from genome assembly GCF_037392515.1 of Haliotis asinina. Taxonomy (NCBI): domain Eukaryota; kingdom Metazoa; phylum Mollusca; class Gastropoda; order Lepetellida; family Haliotidae; genus Haliotis; species Haliotis asinina. Next base: position 2,846,885 of record NC_090287.1, on the reverse strand, counting down.
GTCACTGACTAGACCGATGTTCATATACACCCTATGTCACTGACTAGACCGATGCACATATACACCCTATGTCACTGACTAGACCGATGCTCATATACATCCTATGTCACTGACTAGACCAATGTTCATATACACCCTATGTCACTGACTAGACCGATGCTCATATACATCCTATGTCACTGACTAGACTGATACTCATATACACCCTATGTCACTGACTAGACCAATGTTCATATACACCCTATGTCACTGACTAGACCGACGCTCATATACATCCTATGTCACTGACTAGACCGATGTTCATATACACCCTATGTCACTGACTAGACCAATGCTCATATACACCCTATGTCACTGACTAGACCGATGCTCATATACACCCCATGTCACTGACTAGACCGATGTTCATATACACCCTATGTCACTGACTAGACCGATGCTCATATACACCCTATGTCACTGACTAGACCGATGCTCATATACATCCTATGTCACTGACTAGACCGATACTCACATACACCCTATGTCACTGACTAGACCAATGCTCATATACATCCTATGTCACTGACTAGACCGATGCTCATATACATCCTATGTCACTGACTAGACCGATGTTCATATACACCCTATGTCACTGACTAGACCGATGTTCATATACACCCTATGTCACTGACTAGACTGATGCTCATATACACCCTATGTCACTGACTAGACTGATACTCATATACACCCTATGTCACTGACTAGACCGATGCTCATATACATCCTATGTCACTGACTAGACCAATGTTCATATACACCCTATGTCACTGACTAGACCGACGCTCACATACATCCTATGTCACTGACTAGACCGATACTCATATACACCCCATGTCACTGACTAGACCGATACTCATATACACCCTATGTCACTGACTAGACCGATGCTCATATACACCCTATGTCACTGACTAGACTGATACTCATATACACCCTATGTCACTGACTAGACCGATGCTCATATACATCCTATGTCACTGACTAGACTGATACTCATATACACCCTATGTCACTGACTAGACCGATGCTCATATACATCCTATGTCACTGACTAGACCAATGTTCATATACACCCTATGTCACTGACTAGACCGACGCTCACATACATCCTATGTCACTGACTAGACCGATACTCATATACACCACATGTCACTGACTAGACCGATACTCATATACACCCTATGTCACTGACTAGACCGATGCTCATATACACCCTATGTCACTGACTAGACCGATACTCATATACACCCTATGTCACTGACTAGACCAATGCTCATATACACCCTATGTCACTGACTAGACCGATGCTCATATACATCCTATGTCACTGACTAGACCGATACTCATATACACCCTATGTCACTGACTAGACCGATGCTCATATACACCCTATGTCACTGACTAGACCAATGCTCATATACATCCTATGTCACTGACTAGACCAATGTTCATATACATCCTATGTCACTGACTAGACCGATGATCATATACACCCTATGTCACTGACTAGACCAATGCTCATATACACCCTATGTCACTGACTAGACCGATGCTCATATACACCCTATGTCACTGACTAGACCGATACTCATATACATCCTATGTCACTGACTAGACCGATACTCATATACACCCTATGTCACTGACTAGACCAATGCTCATATACACCCTATGTCACTGACTAGACCGATGTTCATATACATCCTATGTCACTGACTAGACCAATGCTCATATACACCCTATGTCACTGACTAGACCGATGTTCATATACACCCTATGTCACTGACTAGACCAATGCTCATATACACCCTATGTCACTGACTAGACCGATGCTCATATACACCCCATGTCACTGACTAGACCGATGTTCATATACACCCTATGTCACTGACTAGACCGATGCTCATATACACCCTATGTCACTGACTAGACCGATGCTTAGTCTCTGAATGTGTATAATTATAATACAATATAATTTTGATAGTAACAAACTAACCCACATAAACTGAAAAGGAGTCCCCACAGTGACTAGAGATTCTGGACCTGAGGAAATCTATACTTGCTAGGCTTTAGTACTGCAGGGAGGGCTTGGAAGAAACTACTGTGGTTCAGGGATTTTGAGACAGACTGTGTCACTGACGTGCCCGAGGATTTGCCACAACACTGCCAAGCACCCGATCATTGCCGTAAATAGCCGGACTTCGCCGATGGCAGTTGAACGTATGTCGCAAAAGTAATTAAGAGGTAAATATTCAATGTGTAGAGAATATTACGTGCCTTCCGTACATTCGAATTCATAGTAATCAATCACAATCTTAAATAATATAAATATAACCGTACAAAATATTTGTTGACATTCGCGACAACCATAAACCTACGGGCACTTGCTTGGTCGATATCAAGGAAGTGAACGAGATACGGTTGGTCGAGGTGTGTACACAGGATACTCCACGATCTGGTAATATTAACTACACAGATGAGACCATTGCCTCATCTGTTTGTTGTTTGTCTCTGTTAACCTTTCCTGAGAGTGCAACAGGTTTAACATGCGTTACGTTACGAGGTCTGCAAAATATACACTAATCACCACCATGCTAATATTTCCTGTGGCAAATTATACCATTAATGGGTCAGGTCTCAGTCAGTTGTCACGGAGTCCTCGCTCAGGCATCTGAGTCCGAACTTAAGAGCAAGTTGACCTCTGTGTCAAACGTCACAGGACGGAGTTAGTGAAATAGACACATGCGCAATAACTGCTCTCACAAACAATCATCAAAGATACATCAAACAACAGTCCACCAAGGACTAACATACACAAGAAAGAAACAGTTCTGCACTAGGATAATATGTGGTTGTGCCAACGGATATATAGTATAAGCAGTCTAGACAAGGAAAGCCATTGATGGAAATTTTAGGATTGATAGATTGACTCAAAAGTGAAGTGTCAGTATTATTAATACATTTGTAAGTGAAGAAGTAAATTGTTCAAAGGGTTACCTGTTACATGAATATCTCACAAATGAGCTGTCAGATTACACGAGAAACACTTCTACACTTACACTGTTATAATATGTGGTTGTACTAACAGAAGTCTAGAATGAGCAGTTGAGACAAGGAAAGCCACTGATAGAAAATCATCCAGCTTTCTCTGCCATGGTAATCTTAATCATGTATTTTTCTTGTGAATTGTGAATACAATAGTCGTAAGATAGGTATCAGTACCTGAATACGGCAATGTACACAGTAATATCCATGCTAACTCATATCAAATACTCTTAAAATGTTCCTGAATGCTAACTCAAAGATATTTTAGTCCCCACACAGTTCCAGTATGCTTCAAGCATAAATTGACTGGAATCAGTAGCCGTGAAACTACAATAAATGCTGAAGATTATATTGAAAAATGTATGCACTTTCTTCAAATGAAATCTGTAAATGTATGTCAGTGAGCAAATGAGTAGTTTGTGATATTAACTTCCATTGCAGATCTTCACTGCCAAAGACCAAAGTGATGTTTTTAAACAGTTTATTAAGTGTTGTCAAATATTAAACTTTAAAATGGTCATGATATTGATGACCTATGTTTCAGACTGTTTGCAGATGCAACTGGCCTACATTATAATGTGCTAGGCATGTCTTGATCATTGTGTCTACAGGGAGAGCTTGGAATGGGCGGAGTGATCCTTTGTAGTTGTAGACACAGTAATCCCTCAGGTGAGACAGTCCTGGGTAAAATTTCAAATGAAAAAATCATCATATTGTAATCAGCTCATCTAACATGTCTGACCCCATATGGGTACATTGTGTGAAGCTTATACAGGGATAAACAACTTTGACAATTGGGAATTTTCAGGGGTTTTTAGGCATTTTCTGAATTGAGTGGGCCACTGCCCTAGTAATAAATAACAATAGTAAGCTTCAAAATTTTATTTTGACATGTTTTTATCTAATGTACTAAATGGCCCATGGTCCCTGCCTTCCCAATCCGTGCTTATATCCCCTACAATGATGTTGCTGGAGTATTGTGATTAAAGAATATTAAAAAACATACTCAGCTACTCAGTGTGTTTAGAGATATGCATTGATCTTGTTTCCTGATCATGTTTATCATCACAACAGATTTGAGAAACAGCAAAACATTTTTTGGAAAGCTTGCAGAAATAGTATGTATATATATATATTAAAAATCGACAACGGACTCAATGAAATAGATTAGCGTGTGCACAAGGACATAGAATATTTACGTCAATTCTTTGTTTAGTGTTGATGAAGTAACATTAAATTATCACCGAGTCTGCTATTAGCCGGTTTATGATATCATTTGCAGTTTAAATACTGTCATGATTATGACACACAATACCATAACAGTGACTGAATTGCAACTATATGTTGACATAGTCTCTCTCTCTCTCTTTTTTCTCTGATACTTTTCATTTTTCATTTTTTTCAGATTCCCTGTAGACGAGGACCAATATGTGCGGGTGGGGACAATATCTGGCCAGGTTCACCTATGACCTTATCTTCTTTAGCAATGATGTCCAGACAACCACCATCGCCATGGCAATCACAGGTTCCCTGTGTTGCTCCATCCTGTGGGCCATCATCCATGTTGTCACGCTCATCCATAATCCTTCTGTAAACAGTGACCCAAAGTCTGCCGCCGCCACCACACCCACTGAATTAGCTCCCCTGCATGGCTTGACCCAGGTACCAAGTATTGTCTGGTTCAGTATCCAAAGCCAACATATATTTGTGTGAAGTTTGATAGAGCATGCACAGCGATCACTATGATGCTGTAGATGGAGGGAAGGCACTAACTAACCATACTATCACTAAACAGCATCTTAACCTCATTATGCCATGCCATATCACCCCTACCATGCTATTCCTCACCATGCCATTGCTGTAGCTCACCAAAACTTCACTATCCATCACCATACTTCACCTTACCTTTGCCATACCTTGCCACACCATTAGCATACCTTACCTTATGTTTGCTATACCTTGCCATACCGTAACTCTTAATTACCTTACCATTTGAGATACCTTGCCATACCTTCACCTTATCTTGCCTTTCCTTACCTTTATTAAACCTTGCCATACCATGTCTATACCTTGCTATACCATGCTTGTACCTTCCATACCATGTCTATACCTTGCCATACAATGTCTAAACCTTGCCATACCATCTCTCTGCCTTCCATACCATGCCTATACTTTGCCATACCATGGCTAAACCTTTGCCATACCATATCCATACCTTGCCATACAATGTCTAAACCTTGCCTTACCATGTCTATACCCTGCCGTACCATGTCTATACCTTGCCATACAATGTCTATACCTTGCCATACCGTGTCTCTACCTTGCTATACCAGTGGTCCACAATACCAGGAATGAAGTCGCCCTTTACATGGCACATACAGTAAACAGAAATAGTGTCCAGAATGGAGTGGCATCATTTTAGTGTCAGCCCTGTAGTGGGAGTTGAGTATTCAACTGGTCACATCAGCCATTCATGTCAGGAGGGATGAGGGTGAACTGAATGTTTAGTTTCTCGTTTTCAACTGAGCATCCTGACTTCCACTGTGCATGGTAATTACTGCTGCCCTACATCTTGTTTCAGATGACCCACAGGTCACTGATCAGCTCCAGCCTAGATGTTGTGTGTATCAGGTAAGACTGTGGAATCTTTGCATGTACTGCCAGTATTGTTTTCAAATTAATGTCTGCTACTATTTACTGATGTATTCAAACTGGCATGTATCATGAGTGCTTAGAAATGTCACCTTAATTTGCCAGACAAAAACATGTTGCACTCTGGTCCAATAACGTTTTCTTGGTATTGTCAGGTGTGGTCGTCTGATGTCAGACCAAAAGTGTCGATATGGGATGTGCTCTGGATGTTGCCTGGGCCGACGACAGTGTCGCGTGCATCAGCCTGAAGTTGTGTCAGACTCCGTCAGCATGGGGCTACGGATCACTGGGCCCAAAGGAATCGATCTCAGGTATCTAGTACATGTACATTTATTTGTCCATGGACAGTATAGTTAATATTTTGAAATGAAATAGTATCAAACTGGTCGAAAGCAATCATACTTTTGGCAAACAGTGTTATGTATATTTTATGTATATTTTGTCTTGCATTTCTTGCAAACTTTGATACTGAAACCATAAATGGTTACACAAACTGCCAGAGACCCAACACAGACAGGCATATAGAGAAACACTGACTGTCCATGCCTGCTTGTAAAATACTGACATAGTCTAACATGAAACATTCTCACACTAAATCTTTTCAAGTCAGTCATTTCCCTTTGGGACCTAAAACACTACCCAATTTATCCTTGAGCAGACAAAAACGGTTGATGTTGGGGAAGGGATCCCATCCCATCATGTACACTGCTGCATCTTAGCTGGATGACTGTTGCAAGACCATTCCCTCATCCTGTTGGTTAAAGGGTTGATAGTTTAAGGAAATTGTACACTCCCATACCTTATGAGCTTTAACAAGGCATGAGGCGTGTTCAGAACCGTGAGCGCCTGCGCAATTGCCTCCCGCGAGCGTTTGCATGGGTCCTGAACGGATGCGAGCACTTGCTTACATCAAACCATTTGTGACTCGTGCTATTCCGGGAAAATCTGAATAGCTTTTCGTCTTCTTGTTGGAGGTTACGGAAAGGGGCGAGTGGTGACGAATGACAGACATTAAACATGCATAAGAAAAAATGTTATGGATGTCAAGTTCGTCTTTATGCTTTACATAACAGTTCTTGGCTATTCCTTGCCCATTCGTCAGCTGGATGCTAACTAATGATAATGATTTGAATGGGTTTTTTTCTGTTAAATATGGTCGCCATCTTTGTTCGCTTGGCGAGGCAGCTATGAGGATAGTTCGTGGGCACTCGTCTGGACACAGGTGTTCAGGATCAAGCGCTTGCGGACATTCCTGATTCTGAACACATCTCTGGTTTTCTTCCATATTAGGTTAGTGCAGGAGACAAAATATCAGGGAAAGGATACTGCCAGGTGTTTTGAGTGATAGAGGTTCAGTGTGAGGCATGTCTTTTATATTCAGCTTTCATCAGGACATGCTCAGTTGTGTGGTCAAGTCATGTCATGCTTTGTTGCAGCAACAGTTGTATGGGCAGTGTCCCTGAGCGTCTCGGGTTTGTCGGTGCCCAGCTCACCTACCTCAACCTGTCTTGCAACAGTCTCACCCAACTTCCGCCAGATATTGGCTGTCTCCAGGGGCTGCGAGAACTTCAACTCAACGACAATCAGCTCACCCACATTCCAGTTCGTCATGAATTCTTTCTTCTCAATGCTTTTTGCCTTATATGGTCTCATGTGTCTTAAATTTTCAAGTATACTTCAGAATCATTCATTGATGTTTCAAGTATATATATTTCTGTGATGACTGTACCAATTATGCCAAAGTTTAGGATCATATCAGGTGATGATACAAATATTCTGATACAGACGTTAACATAGCTGATTGTATTGCAGTCCTCGTTAGGAAGTCTACACCAGCTGACTGAGCTGAATCTGAGACACAACCAGCTGACTGACATTCCAGGTATACACTCACTCAACGTATCCACAGTTTACATGCTTGTCATGAAAGATTGAATGAACACTTGTGTTTTTTTTAACAAACTGTTGAAATTAAAGTGAAAGGCATCCATGAAATCAGTAATGTAAAGGTAATCATGTTGTTGCAGTATTCACACTTATAGTTTCACACTTATAGTTTCACACTTTGTCTCACACTTATAGTTTCACACTTATAGTTTCACACTTAGTCTCACACTTATAGTTTCACACTTGTAGTTTAACACTTATAATCTCTCACTTATAGTTTCACACTTAGTCTCACACGTATAGCTTCACACTTATAGTTTCACACTTATAGTTTCGCACTTAGTCTCACACTTATAGTTTCACACTTGTAGTTTAACACTTATAATCTCTCACTTGTAGTTTCACACTTACAGTCTCATGCTTTTAGTTTCACAGTTATAGTCTCATGCTTATAATTTCACACTTATAGTTTCTCACTACACTTATAGTTTCACACTTATTGTTTCCCATTTATAGTTTCATACTAACACTTTCACAATGAGAGTTTTGTCTTCCTTCACGTTGCACACTTGTTACCCGTATATTGTCAGATTCTCTACTACACCTGCCTAGTCTGAAGCACCTGAACGTGGAGCACAACCTGATGCCCAGCCTGTCACCACGGATCAGTCATCTCTTGCTCCTGGAGGAGCTCTATGTTGGGTGAGACACCTGTTACACCTTAATGAATAATGAATAGTCAAGTAACTTTATGTCAAGATGTGTGCTTACAGTAAATTTCAAGTTTATTCTAATTCTGCAGTCAAGATCCTACTTGACTGAAATGGAAAACATTTTGTCACCCTATTGCTCTTCCTCAGACATGATCTCTCCAAAAGGATTTTTTTTTCTTATGCATGCATTTTCCTGCAATTATTATGATTTTAAGTTAATGGTTTGTGTTTTTTTTGATGATGTGAATGCGCTGGATCTTGTTACAGATATAACTGTCTCACATCTTTACCTAGTGCAATAGGAAAACTTTTTAATTTAAAGGTAAGAAATTTTCAGTTAAGAGATTATTCTTAATGTGTCTTGTCTATATAAATCCTATTGTTTGGTTACATGCCGGTTGAAGTAAACTTAGTCTCAGTATTATTCATTACACTTCTCTCAAACAAACCCTAGTAGCAGGTCGCGTCATTTAACCTTTGAGATTGACCAATCAACGCAGCTTAACAGATCATGAAAGTGGACATTCACATATACCTTTTGAACTTTTACCCTGGAAAGGTTTGTAGTCAAACAATTCTGAATGCTATTTTCAATACAACTGCTTCTGGGTGATGCACTTTGAGCATGCTACAACACTGTCAACACTTAAACAATTGCTGAAAGTAGCATTTTTGTCAATATTCAGTGATGTCAGCATACATCTATTAGCTGAAGGTAACCATGTCATCGGGAAGCCCTAACCATATATACAGCTGGTCAAATATCTGTGTTTTATGCACATTTGCATTTGTTGAGGGATCAGTGTCAGTGACTGGGGAATTTTGTAAGACCTGCCAAACCCTCAACAGTAACCGCTCTCTGATTGGTTCGGCCATCTCGCGTTTGATTGTACGGTCATAGGTCGCTCAAAGGTTACCTGGCACCATCTACTAGGGTTTGTAGGACTCAGCAGAGTGGTGTAACGAGTAATACTGACACTAAGTTTTCTTACACTGGGTTACATGCAAAGATTTTGTTAGCATTTATTCTTAAATGTCCCATATCATTAAGGTTTTTTATTTAGTATACAGGTAAGAAGAATATTTCATGAAACTACATTTAGTCTGTCATCGAATTGCAGTTGAAGAGAATTCACATGATGTGGAGAGTAGTATAGTTAAATCTTTCCTTGTGTTTTCTTTTTGCAGAAAACCATTTGGCATGTTATATTTTATTTATCTGTGTGCTGACAATTAAATTCAGTCAGTGATTTCTGTTGACATTACTAGTAATGCAGGTGTGTTTTGATGGTTTGCTATATAAAACGAATAAGGAGAGGTGTTTACATATACTGTTAGTGTTTTAATTGGCTGACTTTAAGATATATTTTTAACTTACCTTACCATAGGTCTTATGCATATTACCTCTAGCTTCGCTAAACGAGATCAGACAGTCGTTGATTCGCCATCCCCTCGATGGCTACCTCATGTAATCTACGAATGTAGTCACGGAAGTGACGTGATCTCTCCACTCGCGCGAGAGCGCAGAATCCAAAATTCACTTTTACCTTTAGCGTTCGTGCGAACGGACGTGTTGGTTTGCAGTTTTTTTTCCTACTGTGTGTAGTTTCAATAAAGTTGCTACTCCTTGGTAGGTATGGTTTGTATCCCCTCATTATGTATCAAAGTCAAGTCATACAAGCATTTAATGTGCTTACCTTGCTACCTCGTGTTGTTCTTTTCTCACTCAGGCTTGGCTTGGCCATGTCGGAGGTGAGAACGACATGGCGTCCATGAGGGTAGTTCATCTTGTTGGTGGTTTGCCCGTCATGTTTCTGCCCATGCTTGGTCATTTTCACTTGTGTTTTCGGTATTTAGCATACTTTTTTCTGCCATGAATTTCAGCGTAGCGAAGGCAGCCATTGTGGTTGTTATTTTTCGCTGCCCCGCACTTACGGGTGTGCCTATTTTTTACGTAGGGGTGCAACTACTTTCTACATTTTTATGTAGGGGGTTTTCCTCCTAGTATTGTATTAACATGTCGTCAAGTCGTGGTTTCTTGTCTGTTACAGTTCTGTGTATGACTCGACACTATTGTACTGTCTGCAAGGGGCAGAAATCAGCCAAGGACCCACATCCCTGGTGTCCGGATTGTGCGTCCGCTGTTTGTTCCATCGATAGTCGGTGCCTACACTGTCAAGCGTTATCTCTCACCGATTTCAAGACCTTTTTGGCGGTTCGGAGGAAACGTTTTACGCAACGTAAGAGAAGAATGTCGTCGCCAGCGTCTTCCTTGGGATCCTTACCTGAGGACCAAGATCTACCACCGCCTTCAATACCACTATCAACGCCGAGTGTGGAGCGCTCATCTATTACGCCGGCGCGCTCCTCTCCAGAGCCTACGCGTTCGGACGCCTTTGTAGATTTATCTCACCCGGATGCCTTATCCCATCCTGAAGTTCAGAGGCTTCTGCGATCTCTCTTGACGCCGGGCGCTGCTGTACTCCCTACCTCGGTATCTACACCTTTACCAACGACAGCGCCTAGACTTACGCCAGCGCCGTTGCCTGTACCGGCGCCTCTGCCTGTCCCGGCGCCACTGCCTGTCCCGGCGCCTTTGTTTACATCAGCACCGGTGTTTTCGTCAGCGCTTATTCCGACGCCAGCGCCTATTCCGACGCCAGCGCCTGTACCAACGCCAGCGCCAATATTGTTGCCGGACCCTGCTCCTATAACTACGTCTTATCGGATCCCCAGAGTGTCTCATACGCTGACTAAAGAAGAAATGTTACAGCGCCAGCTGGATGAAGAGCGCGCTCGTCGTTTAGAGGCTGAGCGCTCCCGGCGCAGATCTCGTTCTAGGTCCCCGAAGGGTCGGCGCTCTCGTTCTCCACACCGTAGCAGGCGCCTCCGCTCCCGGTCGGTTTCCCGCTCTCCAAGGCGCTCCTTAGAGGAAGACTCACGTACCAGAAGTAGACGTAGAGTGCGATCTCGGTCAAGATCACCACGACGTCTCTCTAGATCCCAGCGTTCGCGATCGCCGGAACCACTGCGGACTTCCGGCAAAGAATTTAACACTAAGAACTCTGCTTCCAACTCGAGTCAGCGACGAGAATCAACCTCTATTTCCTGGGAGGAACACGAGGAACAGTTCTTTTGCCCAGACTATGAGGAGGAACCTGGCAATGTTGGTGATAGTGATGGCACGTATCTTCCCTTAACTGCTGTCTTTGAGTGGATTGCCGACAGATTACCGGACTGTCCTTCCCCTTCTTCGGATTCAAACAACCCGGCGTCGATTCACTTGACTCCTGAGTTACTTATTCCACCACACCCTATGGTGGCGGATGCGATTACTTTGTTAGACTCGGACTTTGCGAAGTTATCCTTAAATCCGACCATCAAAGCGTCGAAGTCTAAGAAATCAGATTATAAAGTGCACAGTCTGGATTTTGCCGACAACGGGGCGGCGCTAGACGATTCAATTAAGAGGTTGTCAAGTTCAACTCCGTCATCTTACAGAGTTCAGGATTCAAAGTTAGCAGCTGTTGATACTGAACTGAAACGTATGCTTAAACCTATCTCGGCGCTTGCGTCAGCCACCTCCGCTGCAGCCTTGGATTTGTCAGAGGATAATGCCTCGAGGGTGGATCATTTAACTACCATTTTTGCTTGGCAAGGCAGAGTACTCCATGACCTACTTGGACACTTACGTGCGGCGCTAGCCATGACTACTACTATGCGCCGATCTGGATTTTTAGATGCTTGTTCTTGGCAAGAGGAATTTAAACGTCAACTTCTTCGTGCACCATTTACGTCTAAGTTCCTCTTTGATGAAAAGATACCGTCGGTGTATAAACAACATGCCGAACTTACTAACACGGAAGTGGCGCTGTCAACTTTCGAGGCCTTGGGCTCTGCATTTCGTGGCCGAGCCAGGGGTAATGCCAAGAAAAGATATGTACCCAGGAGAGAGTCTATCCGTTCCTCGTTTGGGAGGGGACGAGGTCGTACCAAAGACTCAGATGTCCAGCGCAAGCCTCAAGAACGTGGCAGGGATGCCCCAGCTACGTCCGGTCGAGGTAGGGGCAAGCGTCCCTACTCCGGCCGCTGAAGCCATGGACTACTACGACTGGGACCTCCCACCCCCAGTCGTACCAGTTCATCCGACCCCTGTAGGTGGGAGACTAGGGATCTTCTGGGCCAACTGGACATTCCTGGAAGACCCGTTTGTTTGCAAGATCCTGAGAGCCGGCTACAAGCTACCACTAGCCAGAGCTCCGCCGTTGACTACCACTCCCCTGTCACGAGGGTACTCAATAGATCAACAGGTACTTATCCTAGAAAACATCAACATTTTATTAACAAAACATGCTATAGAGATAGTGTCAGAACCCCATCTCTCCCCGGGGTTCTATTCACCCATCTTCCTGATACCCAAGAAAGGTTCCACCAAAATGCGGATGATTCACAACATGGCGACTTTCAACAACCTGTATTTAGCCGAGCCCCCGCATTTCCGAATGACATCACTGGATCAGATCCGAGCCAAATTGTCACCCGGAGCTTGGATGGCCAGCCTAGATTTACAGGATGCTTACCTGCACGTTCCCGTATTCCCACGCCACAGGAAGTTCCTGCGTTTCATATTCAACGGAGTACACTACCAGTGGCGAGTGCTGCCGTTTGGAATTTCTATGGCCCCGTGGCTTTTCACTCGGGTCACACTGCCTGTCACCCGGTTTCTGCACCTCCGGGGGATAGACTTCGATCCTTACATCGACGATTGTTTTCTAAATCACTGCAATCCTCAGTTGCTACGCAAACAACTGGACTTCTCCACACGCCTACTTCAACAGTTGGGATGGATTATCAATTTCGAGAAGTCGCAACTGAAACCAACGCAGGAGTTAACGTTCATTGGGGGGTTGTTCCTGACTCGGCTCAATCTAGTCAGGGTCCCTCCCGATCGATGGCAGAAGATTCTCGCCTTTACGGATCGAGCTCTGTCCCTACCTCTCACCCTCAGAGAATGGCAGTCTCTGTTGGGCTTGTTGACGTCGGCGCAGGACCTCACCCTCAGAGGACGGCTTATGCTGCGTCCACTACAGAGGTTCCTATTACCATTCATTCGAGAGAACGACCTCCAGTCGTCATTTCTTCTACCCCCGCACCTGCATCAGTACCTCAGGTGGTGGACGGTAGAGTGGAACGTCTGCGCCGGTGTTTGTTTGACAAACTTCAACCACGACCACGAATTGTTTGTAGACGCATCCCTCTTGGGATGGGGTGCTCATTTGAACGGCCAGACAACCTCAGGGCTGTGGTCAGACGCCGAAAAGGAGTGGCATATCAACAGCCTGGAGATGCAAGCAGTCATCCTAGCAGTTCGCCACTGGCTACCGGTCCTAACAGACTCCAGACTCCTGGTAGCGTCCGACAATTCCACGGTCGTGTGGGTGATTCACAATCAGGGTACAACCAGGTCCAAACAACTTCTGGACCAGATGTTCCTGTTAGCGGATCTGGTAGACAGCAACGGCATCGTGATCGCGGCTCGTCACATTCCCGGCTGCAAAAACATTCTGGCAGACGCCCTGTCGCGCCCCGGCAAACCATCCCCGACGGAGTGGATGCTTCATCCGGACGCATTTCGCCAGATTTGCTGGCAACTCGGGAGACCACTGGTAGATCTTTTTGCCACCAGTTTCAATCACCAGTTACCAACGTACGTATCTCCCGTGCCGGATCCACAGGCGTGGGCAGTCGACGCGATGTCTCTATCATGGGAAGGACTGGACGCATATGCATTCCCTCCTCCAATTCTTCTCTCGGATGTAATCGCCAAGATCAGACTGACGCAGAACCTCCGACTGCTTTTGGTCGCACCTTGGTGGCCAGCCAGATCGTGGTTTCCCGATCTTCGACGGCTCGCCAGCGGAGACCCTTACAAACTTCCAGAGTGGTTGCATCTGCTTCGACATCCACACAGTCGACAGCTGCATCCGGATCCACGGCGATTCCATCTTCACGCATGGGTCATCTGCAGAGAGCATTAAAGGCTAAGGGCTACTCTGCGCACGTGGCGAACGTTATAGCTCGCGCGCATAGAGTTTCTACCCGTTCTTTATATGACGACAAATGGCGCTCTTTTGAGAATTTTTGCGCACGAAGATCTCAAGATCCCATGGCAGCATCTCCTCAGTTTGTGGCACAGTTCCTTCTCTACCTACGGAACTCTAGACATCTCAAAGGCAGTACCTTAGGCACCTATTTGTCAGCTTTGAATTCTGTCCTTGCTATCAAGTCAGATTCACAGATCTCCAAGATACCGGAACTTATTGCGCTTCTCAAAGCTTTCAAGCTGGAAGACCAGAAGACCAAGTTTCGTCCTCCAGCTTGGGATCTTAATGTTGTCCTTCAACATCTCAGAGGGCCGCCGTACGAGCCATTAGAAGAAGCCTCCTTTGAACATCTTTCCAAGAAGACGGTTTTCTTACTATCATTGGCAACAGCGGCTAGAGTCAGCGAGATCCATGCTCTTGACGTTACTCAGATCCGATTTGAACAGTCAAGACACGGACGTGCTCATTTGGGTTTGCTTTGGGATTTTGTGGCTAAGAACCAGCTTCCCGGGCAGCCTAACAGGTTATTCTCCATCCCTCCTTTGTCTACGATCTTGGGTCATCATGACTTGGAGGAGGAGCTGCTATGTCCAGTCAGGGCTCTCAGATGCTATATTAAAAGGTCAGCCTCTAGGAGACGATCCCGCAAAAGGTTATTCATTCCCTTTGCCGTGTCCTGCAAAGGTGAAGTAAACAGAAATACTATTGCCCTCTGGCTCAGATCGACTATCCTGGCGGCCTATGACGACAAGCACCTGCCTCATCCGGTAGCAAGTAACCCGCACGAGATCAGGGCCTTGGCGTCTACGATGGCCCTCCATCGGAACTGCACAGTACCGCAGATCATGGAGGGCTGTTTCTGGAGGTCATCAACTGTCTTCGCATCCCACTACTTGAGGGACTTGGCAGTTGAAGACGTGGAGGGATTACAGTCATTTGGTCCATTGGTGGTTGCTCAGCAACTTACCCGACCATCCGCCCATTAGGTAACTACACTTCTACTTACCTTTGGTCTTAAGATTAACCTCACCCCCAGGGTGCGTCGGTTTTTCTTTGGAGTTCTATTGGGTTGCTCTTTGTCCTGTTCCAGGTATTATCCTGAGACCGTTGACATTGGCTTTCCCGAGTTCTCCTGATGCATGTGCACTGTTTGCTGAGGGATGGTCCTCTGGAGTCCACACCACCATCCATCTGTCGAAGCCATATGCATAAGACCTATGGTAAGGTAAGTTAAAAATTTATTAAAATCTAAATATTTTAGATATTTAAATACTTACCTTACCATAGGGCGGTGACTCCCTCCCAACGCTGGATGCTCCTCCCCACTTTGGACTCTTCGGACCTTCCGGTTGACGGTAAAAGTGAATTTTGGATTCTGCGCTCTCGCGCGAGTGGAGAGATCACGTCACTTCCGTGACTACATTCGTAGATTACATGAGGTAGCCATCGAGGGGATGGCGAATCAACGACTGTCTGATCTCGTTTAGCGAAGCTAGAGGTAATATGCATAAGACCTATGGTAAGGTAAGTATTTAAATATCTAAAATATTTAGATTTTAATAAATATGAACATATCCAACTGTAATGAAAAGGTTATGTCATATGTATAATATAACAGGTGCTGTCTGTCCGCCATAACAAGATGGCTACCAGTCTACCCAGCAGTATTGGTCAACTGATCTGTCTCCAACAGCTGGATGTAGAGGGCTGTGATTTGTCGTGCCTACCGTCCACCTTAGGGAGGTGCATGTCACTGCGCACACTCAAGCTCTGTCACAACAGTCTGTCTGATTGATTTTGTTTGCCTGTGTAAATTAGAACTCAGATATAAAAGAAAAATAACTTAAAACTGGCAGTAAATGACATTAATCTTTATCTTCCGTACAATAAAGCAGTCACTGTGTTTGAGCTTCCTTAATTATGTGCAATGGCTATGGTTTAATAATGACAACGATATTTCAGACTGGGTTACCTCCCCTTCCAGCTGGCTCAGTTGCAACAGCTGCAAGAGTTGTATGTGACAGACAACTGTCTTTCATCTTTCCCAGCTGCCATGGAAAACATGGCGATCAAAATGTTTGAAGGTAAAAAACAGAACTTGGTCACATAATTATTGTTTTGTTTATATTAGTGAATATTGATGAAGAGCTCACTGATAGCATCTGTTAACATTGGCTGAATGGTGTCAGTTTCAGGTAACCCTCTAATCACAGGGGATACTGCTGTCATTTCCTCCAATGAAACAACACCAACATTCCCTCCTCTTATTGAAATAGTTGCCCGGCAAATAGTATTAAAGAAAATAGGAAGCCGTCATCATCTTCCTCAATTCTTGCAAGGTAAGCAGAGAGTCAATGGCCATCCTGAATTCCAAAGTGTACCGATTAATTTCTTGGAATAAATTTCTTTTAGAGTTAACTCAACCTTATTGTCCTGTTTGTTTCCGCAAAGTGACACCATTGTGGCAGATGTGTGCAGGTTTTTTCTGTAGGTAGGATAGAGTCCTTGTCATATACTAGCCTGTAAGAAAATAAATAAGTGTTTCTCTGAATACACAATGCCTTTCACGAAGTGAAGGAAGACTGAGTTGTATGGATAGTCAGCTTCTTTATTGAAGTGAGTGCAGTGTTTCAGTGTATGAGGTACACACACCGTTATCAAGCAAGTGATTACCATACGTCTCTAAAGTTACTCTCAAAGATGTTTTTCAGAAACTGGTCAAATGAACTACATGTTGTGTTTGGGATGACACAATTTCAGTAAAGTAGAGATTGTGTTACTTGTGTTGGGTTTGTCACATCCAGATTTAAAACCCCATTATTTCAGAGTTAGGCACCCAGCATACAAAGTGGCCTAACCCACTCAGCCAGTGCAGTGGTTTCTGACATAGGTCACATGTGCTTCGTATGATGGTATAATAGTTATACCTTGACAAACGATCTGAAATCAAATAAGCTATTTCATGTGAACATTCTGAGCTTACATTTTGAAAATCACTAGTTTCTATAAATGCCTGTAGCATTTTATCCAATATGGTATGCATAAACCCTTAGTGAGTGAGTGTGGTTTTTTGCTACTTGTAACAATATTCAGCAATATTGTGGAGGGGGACACCAGACATGGACCTCACTCATCATTAACTCTGAAACCATGAGGCAGAACAGACATGATATTCTTGGGAATAGCATGTTTATTTTCCAACCAAGAAACACACTCACCCATGTATTACCTCCCTTCCTATGCACATGGTCAGCTGATCAGCCATGATACTTCACTTTCTCCCTATCGCCTGACGAGGGCGGCTGGAGGCACCCAGGGTCCCGTATACGGCGATAAATGTGTGATTATTATGCCTTTTTCTAACATGTATTTCATCAGCTGAAACTGAAGATGGACGATCAGGATTCAGGATATGATAATGCAAGCTCTACTCGCTCCGTTATCACTTCGACAATGGCAGTGTCTACTAGGTCTCCTCACGTCAGCGCAAGATATGACCAGAAGAGGAAGACTGCAGTTGCATCCCTTACAACAATTCTTGAATCTTCATCTCAACAACAGAGGACAGATTCTGTTCCCTGACAGTCTGAAGCCTTTTCTGATGTGGTGGACTCGCCGATCGAATGTCTGCGCAGGAACCGGTATTCAGCAACCACTTTTATGTAGATGCATCTCTACAAGGATGGGGAGTTCATCTGGGAAACGAGGTAGCAGCAGGAATCTGGAATGAAGAGGAACAGGCTCTTCACATCAACCAGCTGGAAATGAAAGCGGTCATTCATGCCATCCACCACTGGTCGACAGGATTAAGAGACAAGTTATTAATGATTCACACGGACAACTCAACAGTGGCGTTTTACATAAACAAACAAGGATCAACGAGGTCACTAACTCTACTACACCTAACGTTTCAACTGTTCAACTTAGTCGACAGTTTGAATCTTCAAGTAAAAGCATGTCACATACCAGGAGCCTGCAACATCATGGCAGACACCCTATCTCATCCTCTTCGTCCATCTCCAACAGAACAGATGCTGCATCGGGAAGCATTTCACCTAATCAGTCAAACTTTCGGATCACCGCTAATAGGCCTATTTGCAACAAGATTCAACAAACAGACAACAATCTTTTTGTCGCCAGTACCAGATCCCTTAGCCTGGGCAACGGACGCTTTCAGCATTCCATGGGATGGACTAAACGTTACGTGTTTCCCCCTCCAGTACTGATACCAAAGGTCATCAAGAAAATCAGACAAACGAAGAGGTTACAACTGATGTTTGTTGCGCACTACTGGCCAATGAGAGATTGATATCCAACACTTACAGAAGAGCTAGATCAACCAACACTACAATTACCAGAGTGGAAGAATCTTCTCATCCACCCCCACACCAAGCAAATGCACGGCCAACCATCGTATTTCGTCTTCTCGAGGATATTCAGCAAGAGAAGAGAAAGCAGTCACCTTAGCCGTACAGAAATCCACTTGCACACTTTATGATGACATGTGGAAATGTTTTGAGGCATACGCTAGGAACAAGGGATTTTCGGCAAACAAGGCGACTCATCCTCAAATAGCAGATTATTTATGCTATTTACGTCTGTCTAAAGGTCTGAAAGGTTCTACATTATCTACATATTTAGCAGCTCTCAGCTCAGTCGTCATCATGGGAACAGGGAACAGGCTGACTGAAGTACCAGAGTTACTTGCCTTACTACATTTGTTCAAGTTAGAAGATCAACAACACAGATTTAGAGCTCCAGCGTGGGACCTAAATATTGTACTCCAACATCTTACAAGTGATGCGTATGAACCACTTGATCGGACTTCAATTGAAATGTTGATTCAAAAGACGCTATTTTTACTTGCCCTGGCTACAGCTGCAAGAACGTCAGAAATTCATGCTCTAGACTTTAATTGAATGAAGTTTGATACAAGGCACCAAGAAACAGTTCATTTGGGTCTAAGATGGGATTTCATAGCAAAAAATCAACTACCAGGTCAACTGGATATACAGTTCTGTATATCGGCTTTATCTTCAATCTTAGGACCGTATGATACACAAGATTTATCATTATGTCCTGTGAGAGCATTGAAAATACACATTGCACGTACCAAGTCTAGAAGACAATGGTTCAAGCACCAATTTATCCCTATATCTACTGAGACACCTACGGAAGTATCTCACAACACTCTCTCAGTGTGGATTAGAACTGTTATACTTAGAGCATATAAAGCAGCAGGATTAGACCCACTGCGAGCTTCTAACCCGCATGAAGTCAGAGCTCTAACCTCTACACTAGCACTACATGGAAATTGCTCGCTATCTACTATTATGGAAGGCTGTTTTTGGAAGTCAAGCACGGTGTTAGCCAACAATTACCTGCGAGACATAGCCACGGAGGACGTCATTGGCATTCATCAGTTTGGGCCACTTGTCGTTGCTTAGCAACTAACAGTTCCTCGGCGACATTGGCTTAGCTCACCCAATTTATCATGTGACTTGTGGAAGCCAGACGCTTTGTGGAGTATTTTGGTAGAAAGTCTATGCCCACGTCTTGAACAGACTAGCATGAGTGATTAGGACCTTGTATTCATTATGAAGATTTTTTAACATGAAGAAAGGTCGCAACTAGTCTTGATTGCCATATCTTGACATTTAGTTGCATCAGAAACTATCAGGACGCTAGCTGCTTTTGGTGTCATCACGTGCCAGTCAACAAAGCCTTCTATGGAAGACAAGTTCGACTGGATGTGATTCCCCCCCAATTTTACAATCAATATGAGAAGAATAGGACTGAATTATCGCCATTACGAGTTCCTTTTAGGGGGGAAATTATTGGACGTAATTTGGAACAGAGAGCAGAATTCCGCATGGTCTGACCCACCACCGTTTCCATCGGATTCTGTAAGCAATTAAGCATGAGTCAGGATAAGGGAAAATATGTAATTTTCTGAATAAAACTGATATTTTATACTTATCCTGACTCATGGCGAAAGCCCTCCCAGCCGCCCCTCTTGAATTCTCCTGTTGGGATATTATAGGAGAGAGTGAAATGTCATGGCCGATCAGCTGACCATGTGCATAGGAAGGGAGGTAATACTTGGGTGAGTGTGAATTTTACGTCCGCTTCTTTTAGAAGGGAACTTCACGGGATTTTAGGTGTTCCACTATCTTCACTAGGAAGAGGAGATAAGCAATTAAGCTTGAGTCAGAATAAGTATAAAATATCTATTTTATTCAGAAAATTACATTTTAGTTATTTGTCCATTTTAACTGAACAGCATTCATCAGTTAAACCAGCTGGAAATAAGCCTTGTTTTTTCATTGTTGTAGAATTCCTCCACACCAGGAAGCAGTGCAGTCATTGTAAACAACCTGTGTTCCACTATCATCATACAACAATCCGCCACGGAATCATTGGAACATACCATACCAAGGTGCCTCTCAAAGAAACTCTGTGTGCACCCCATCTGGCAAACAAATGTCCAGTTTTGTGAACCAAAACTTGCTACAATTCCATGAAGAATGAAAATGATGTATGTATTTTTGTGAAAGGTGTGAAGAAATGTGCTTGAGTGGGGAAGCGGGGGATGCTTTAATAGTTGTCTGAGATGCTGCAATCTGCTGTGCGGAGTTGCGTCCCTTGCTTGATGCCTATCTATGGTTTCGAGATACTGTTTGATTCTGTTTATTGGTTTATCAACATTGTACATATTCTTGTGAAATTTAACAAAGTGGTAAACATCCGAGATCTTCATCACTTATGGATTGCCACAAACATCATGATGCTACATCATGATATACTCAAATAATGTTCACACTTTTTACAACATACAAGAATAAATCCCACAATGAACTGAATCAAAACACCACAACAGGTGGAAAAAATGTCCATAATTAGCTGAAATGTATGTCTGTATTTTACATATCAGGGTTCAAAACTCAGATTCTTGTGACTGTGTTTCTTGGTCTCTAAAATTGGTAAATGTCTGTTCTCCTCCACATTGAGGGTTATGTCTCAAGGGTCCAATGACCGTAACATGAATAGAGTGCTACAGTCAAGGTTGAACAGCTGGTGATGGCTCTTAACATGTTCTGAATACAACATTCCAACTGTGGTATGTGTGATCCACTGTGTATGTGGCAGACCAAAACTAACAAATACTTTTGATGTCTTCCTCTGTAACTGAAATTGTGTACAGACCGTAAAATTGGCTGTTGGCATTTTTTTGGTCTACTTCTCTTTCACATTGGGCCCAAGCGAGGTATATACATGTACATCTCAATGGTGGAGTATAACGAAGTACACTGAGACTAAGTTTACTTAGACTGCATATCAGTATCAAGTGAATATTTAGTCATTTAGCATTTTGTCCTGTGATGATTTGTTATTCTATATTAATATGATTTCCATGTACAACTGTCATAATTTCTGTGATTTCTGTTCACACGTTTATGTGTAGGTTCAGAATTACACCTCCTTGTAATTCAGTCTTGGAATATTCCAACCCATCTTTCCCTCAGCAGCATCTTGTAAGGAAATGGAAAAATGATTCTGATTATTTCCCTGAATTGCTAAAAGATCTTCTCAAAAGGGATGACATATGTGATTACAGTAAAAGCATAGAGTTAGTGTATGTAGGTGATTTTCTCGCTTGCTTCACGATTTAGAGATGGAGACCGAGACAAACATGTCTCTGGAGGTATCCTCCTTATTTAGCATGTGTATCAAACCTACATGTTCTGAGATGTATCAGGATTTACCTGTAGGCACAAAACTGCAGGTACAGGAGATCCCATCAATACATTTTGCAGGTCCTTGCAGGTAATATGACGGTCATGTACAGTACCGAAATGTTGTAGTATGCTTTACGTTCAGATGTTTACTTCAGGTGCTGGAACAAATCTGTGATCATGTGGACAATGATCAAGAGTGATGAGTGAAATAACACATGCAGATATCTACTCTTGATGCACTGTAGGTACACTCTCGGTATCTTTGTGTTTCTTGCAAGGTATAGTGTTTGGGGCTTTCACCACCCATTCTTTACATTTGTGTGCACTGGATGGAGATTTGTGCATCACATAAAATTCCAAGCCTCATTTGTCACCAGATTCCCTTCACATTACCAGCTCGTTATGCTGTTCTCTACATCAGTGATCGCGACTGGCAACAGTGTCACCACGGCTTGACTTGTCTTGTTCTGGACTTTCAGACGTGTGATATATTTGCTGAATGGTCATTTCCAGAGTATGAGGGAGAGAAACTTCGAACTGAAATGAAAAATGGTAATGGTGATGTCATCAACGACCAGGGTATATCAAAATAACAGAAATAAAATACCATTGATGAACAAGGGTGTACTGCAGTAGGTTTAATATCTGTAGAAGATTTTTTTTTCATTTGATCATACAGCAGTATTGAATTCTAGTCAAGATCAACATTTGATTATTATTGCATTGCAGATACTATCATGAAGTGTTCTAATTGAAGGAATCGTCTCAAGACGAGTGATGTTGGGTGGTGCGGAATTGGGTACAGTCAAACCCATATAAGGACAAAACGTTATGGATGAGCAACTTCTTTAATCAGGTAGAGGGGCGTGTCAATACAGTTGCTCATCTGTAACGTTCTGTCCTTTTCTGATTCACCAACTTCTAAACATGCCTCCCAAAGAAGTTAGTCAAACCTATGTCCACTACTAATATTGTCTTGGTATCTAAAATTCATGTAGTAATGCTTACTTTGTGTATCATAAACAGAGCATTTGACTAACACTGCAAGAGCACTGGGGAGTCATCTATCTGCAGATATGAAGTTCAAATCTGCCAGCCATGAAACTTGTTCCCATGCTTGTTCTAAGAGGCGGCTAATGGGATCAGGTGGTCAGACTTGACACGTCAGCTTATCCCAACTGCGTAGATCAATGCTCATGTTGTGATCACTGGATTGTGTGGGTCAGACTCAGTTTACTGACTGCTGCCATATACTAGTAGGCAGCATATTGTGGAGTGCAGATAAGCCAAAACTCACTCTTTCCATTGTCTTGTCTTGTCTCTGTCTAGGCAGATAAAAATAATTGATTGTCCTGAAGTAACCCTGACAGAGGCTTTTATCAGTATTATTTCTGATCATCCTGAAGGATACAAAGTAAGATTCCTATATTGTTTGCATGTAATGTTTGAATTTGCTCAAATTAGAATACATGTAATCCAGGGTTCAGGCTAAAACGTCACCACAGCAAAACGGCACCTGGCGAAAATGGCACCATTTGGACATAACAGAACCTCTCCTTGGCGAAAACGGCTACAAATGTTGTGGCAAAAACGGCACTGTATAACATTTGAAGGTTGAACATTGATATCATGACTTTAGTGTTTTGTGAAATTTGAAGGATGAACATTGATATCATGACTTTAGTGTTTTGTGAAATTTGAAGGATGAACATTGATACGATGACTAGAGTGTTTTGTGAAATAAGAAATATATATTAGGTGAAATAAAGATAAAAAAATATATTTGGTAAGTATGATCAACATTCAGCTAGGCCGTGTCACCGACAAAGTAACAGAACACTCACCATCCGTTAAAGATTATTATTGTTATACTGCAAACAGAATGCAGTATGTTTAGATAATAAATGCATCTACTCTTCCGACAGTGATTGGAAAGTGAAAACATCACACCCTTCAATGTTTTAGGTACATTTACTCAACTGAATTCACTCAAACTCAGTGTCAAAATGAAACTGTATCCTTCTTTAACTTACCAACACTCACTCTCAATGGTCCTTTTCAGGACCCCCAAACAACCCCAAAGAATGCTTGATAACTTGATGTAAAATGAAATAAACCATGTAAATAAAATATTAAGACAATAAAGTCAACATAACAATGTTTTATATGAGGTGCCGTTTCAGCCCATAAATCAGTAGCCGTTTTTGCCAATATGGTGCCATTTTCACCAAACGATTTAGGTACCGTTCTGCTGTGGTGCCGTTTTAGCTATAGCCCTGTAATCCATATTTGGTTTAGAAAGGACTCAACATTCCCCAGCTTTCTGTGTCATTTCGGTGAGGCATCAGTGGTTTCATAGCTTTATGATTGTGCCAAAAATTACACGATTTGGGACAGATAGTGCTTCAGTAATTAAGCAACCCTGATGAGGCATATTATTTCCAGTATGACATGGATAGAAAAGATATTGAAATCCCAAACAGAAGCCACATGTACTCTGCAACTGATTCCTTATCATCTGGCTCTTTACTACATAAGATGAGGAACATATTAACATTCTACTTCAGAAATCATTGTACTAAATAGTGGACAAATGTGGTGTTATAATGTTTAGACTTACAGTTATGAAGAATTTAGGCAACAGGGAAAATATTGAGCAGGTTCTGATTGTTATCTTTATGTTGGGCACATATTCACGTAGAAACATATGTAATATGCATTACAAGTCAGTGTTGTGAGTCTTCGTATACAAATGGGCAGGTATAAATTTACATGTCAATGTCTTTGTTATTTTGAATATATTTTAAAGATACTTCAAGTGCTATCAGTATTTCATTCCACTTTTGTTTGCTTGTTTTTCATTGTTTTCCTATGTGGTTCCCTTCTCAATATATCCGTTTAAATAGCAATGATGCAAGGTATTATTCATGGAATAAGTAATAAAAGTTAAAGTGAAATTATTTCGATTCTTGAAAACAAGCATACTGGAATTTTTTAAGTGATTGCTTCCATATTTCTTTTTCACAAATGGGAAAAATATATGCCTTGTTGGCTGTGTTAATAAGCAGTATTCTAGGGAAATGCAATATGTATGTGTGTGTGTGTATGCTGTGCTTGTTGGGCTTGTAGTGCTTGGTTTGTTCTACAGGATGCCCTTTATGGGACATTATATGTAGTCGGGCTTGAAAGTCTTTTTTGTGCTGTTTTTTTTTAATATTTGATTAAAATGCCTTCAAGTCTTCATGTTGTTGTTATTTTCTTCATTATATGTCATTATCCCTTGGAAAGTTACATAACTCTTACATAATTTTATCAGTTTACTTGATACGGAATAGGATGAACGCGGTTTTGTGGGAAATACAATCACGAAATATATCGAATGAAAAATAGTCTTAGTGGTATTCCAAACCGCCTGGTAAGTTAAGTTACCTCCCTTTACCACGTTGCCTGTCTATTTCGTCGCGTTTCACCATACATCGAATTTCAGTGAATCAGGAACAGTCTCTGTGAACATGAGTTTTGCGAAATACAAGAAGCTGATTGAGGAGGGAGACACGGTTATATTATACCTAAGTTTCAATAACTTGATCCCAATCACGGTCACGAGCGGACAAACCCACCAGAACAAGTACGGGGCTCTGAAGCACTCGGACATGATCGGTGTTGCTTACGGAAGTAAGGTAAAATGAAAGGACACCCAAAGTATATTAGCCTTCGAAATCGTACTAGATGAAATATGTTGGTATGTATGAAGAGCTAACAAGCGACTGAATTTGGCGTCAATTTCAATACACATGACATTTATGTTATGGGACTTGATGAATTGTTGAATGTTGGTTTTTTTTGTTTGTTTGTTTTTTTATTTACCGGATTTTTACACACACAATGCGGCTACAGACAAGTTACACAAACATTTTTCGTATTTTGCCGAATTTCCTTTCTTTGGTCTTGTTCAGTTTCACAAATGTTGGCCAGAGAAGTCTTTTAGTGGGAAGTCGTAACCTGACTCCGTTAATTAATCAACAGGTGTTGTAATTATAGAAACATCGCGTGTGTAATTCTTACGGTGTCTCAACTTTTAATTTATGCAAGTCAACACAAGGGAAGAAGGTATATTTGAAATTTGACAGTGTCACCAATGTTGTTTGTAGATTAACCTGAAGAAGGGCTATGTATATGTTCTGCACCCAACCTCAGAGTTATGGACGCAGACTGTTCCACATCGCACCCAAATCCTCTACACCACTGACATCAGTATGATCTTGACACAGCTTGACCTTCGTCCTGGCAGTATTGTTGTGGAATCTGGTAAGGAATCTATTCATTCTTAGTTGTCTTGTGTACATCAGAATAGCTAGATATGTGTAATCAGAATATTAGAAATCTGCATCCATTGAGGACTTACACTTTAGCAGAGAGAAAAAGATAAAACCATGATAGTTATTGACAGTCAACAAAGTTGCACTGTGATGAGGCATTGCAGCTCCATAAAAGAAAAATCAGATATCAACATAAGGTGAGCATGGTATGTTAGCCTAAGGCAACAGGAACTTAATATAATCATAAACATAAGACTGTTGGATAAAATAAGTCTATTTTTTTCCAAATTATTATACTGTTTGATTTAACGTCTATTTGATAAAAACAGTTTTGACAGTAGATGTGTAGTAGGAAGGACTTTTAATATTTTATCGTTATATTGGTGATAAAGCCTGACCAAAGACTGTTCACCCGTCTCTGCAGGCACTGGTAGTGGGTCACTATCCCACTCGCTCATCAAGGCAGTGATGCCAACTGGCCATCTCCACACCTTTGAGTTCCACAAGGAAAGAGCTGAGCAGGCTGCAGAAGAGTTTAAGTTCCATGGACTTGCAGATTATGTTACAACCAATCACCGAGACGTTTGTGGGGATGGCTTTCAACTGGATCATGTGGCTGATGCTGTTTTCCTAGATCTTCCTTCACCTTGGGAATGTATTGCCAGTGCAAAGCAGGCTTTGAAGAAAGAAGGTAATCCACTGACAGAGGGGCACATACCGTAAAGATCAATTATATATATTGTAAAGATATAGGTAAATGTGGTAAACTTTACACCTTAAGTATTGTTGGGATAAATTGATCCATGTTATGGGCATATGGTTCTAGTAGTGCTATCAGACATGAGTTCCATTTAGTACTAAATATTCATAAATAAGTATAAGCTTGCAAACTGACAGTTGCTAGCACTTGAAATGTGCTGATGGTGGCTTGTGTGTCGCTTTCATTTTAAAAGCACCACATAAAAGTAGAAGCTTTCAAACAGATGGATGGCATTTTGTACAGATTAAGTAAACTCGTGTGAAAAGTATGAAGTATGCAATTATTTGAATGCAGCCAACAAATGTCTGACAAATGAGTAATTTGAAAACTTGGCCAAAATAATTTGAGAATACCAAGTGATACTATTTCTCACCTACAGCTGATTTGTCTCCAATATTCAGACACAAACGATCATGAGGATTTGGGTTAGAATCGACCCGTGAAGGTCCTGGGGTAGAATAAGTCTTCAGCAACCCATGCTTTCCATAAAAGGCGACTATGCTTGTTGTAAGAGGCAACTAACGGATTCGGGTGGTCATGCTCGCTGACTTGTTTGGCACGTGTCATCGGTTCCCAATTGCATAGATCGATGCTCATGTTGTTGGTCACTGGATTGTCTGGTCCAGACATGATTATTTACAGACCGCTGCCATATAGCTGGAATATTGCAGAGTGCGGCGTAAAACTAAACTCACTCACTCAGGTTAGAATGTGTCTTCAGCGAACCACGCTTGTCATAAGAGAATCTTGTGTTCAGGCTTAATATGTTACCATAAATTGGCATTATTTGCCAATGACAGCTACTTTAAGGTGACAAACACAAGGAAATGAAACAGATTTCTGACTTTTCATTTCAAAAGGTTTTAAGTTCCTGAATCAGGAACAAAAATCCAAAATATTAGATTGTGCATTTTTAGAAGCTGTCCCTCGTTTCATGTATTTTTCAGGAGGACGACTGTGCAATTTCTCTCCATGTATTGAACAAGTCCAGAAAGCCTGTGAGGCTCTGTCACAGCATGGATTTAAGGATCTCACAACATTGGAGTGTCTCTTGCGTAATTTCAATGTCAGGACTGTCAAACTCCCTTTGGCGGAACTTGGCCATTGTGGGCTTGAGACACCAGATTCTGCTGAATGTGTACCAACCAAGGTCAAAGTCTCAAAGGTGGATAACTCTATGGACAAAGAATCTGATGTCAAGGGACAGGTAGCTGGACCTATGTGTGACTTCATAGGAAAAATGATTGGGAAAGACTTTGTTTTCCAGACAGGGGCACCCCCAGTAAACACCCAGGGTCACACAGGCTTTCTAACCTTTGCAACACTGTATCCGTCTTGAGAGGTGTCTTCACACAAGAATGTTTGCCATTGTCACCACAGGAAATGATCATGGTTGGGGGGTTTCCTCCTGATGTCAGTGCATTCAACAATGGATTCCTATGGTTTTATGGAACAAGGGAATCAGGAATGGTCATGAAAAAGAAAAGAAAAACTCCAGGGAAGGGGAATGAGATAGGGGGTGAAATGAATAAATGTTCCTTTCAAAACCATAGATGGAGTGCCATTGCATTTCTTTTTGAATTATGCAAAATGCTTATAGAAAAAACATAAAAATATTTTGCAGTATGGGTGGAAACTTTTCAGCTCTTTTCTGGTTTAGCAGCAGTAGCTGGCCACATCTCTGGTATTTAATTCATAATCATGACTCTTCTCATTTAGGATTGGTCCATGACATCGCCCATACTCTATGATTTCATTGCCTGCATAATATAAGGTGCCAGCAATATTGATCAATGAACTGTTTTGTTTTCGTTTATGCAGAGTGCTGGTACATGTTATGCATATGAACATGGTGAATGGGGTATTACTTGAGAAAATAACAAAACAACATGCCTCAGCGGAAATATTTAATGAGAGTTTCATCATGTTCCCACAGTGACAGTATGTACATATGAAAGCTGTCATGCACCATCTAGTATATACAGAGATGCTATCCACCAAGACAGACAACCTTTCACCAGCTGCTCGAACAATCCCTGAGCAGCTAGTCATGAAATCTGTCAGGACAGTATAGAATATACATACAATGAACTCATTAAAACAAAGTGACAGTCTTGCCACAATACATTTTCAGGATAACAAGCCAAGAAAAAAATATGAAAATTAGAATTACAAACCTTCTTCAACCCTTTCTTTAAAATTCTAATTAAAAATTAAGCAACAACTGTCAATTTACTTATGAACAAAAAGCTGAGACGGGCAGTATCTGAAAGAAATGAAACACCTATTAGTTACAGTGAATGGCAGTATTCCCTTATAGATACATTCTGATCTACTTTCACTGTCTTATGAGAGAAAATTATTCTAACGTTTTGTCTCATTTTCCGATGCAAAAGAGACAAAACCTAGTTTAACCTTCACAAGTTAGTTAAATCAATACACCACCACAGCAAAATATAGTTCTGCCTTCCAGAATGTCATCTTATAAATATTAAGTGACATGGATAAAAAGAGGAAAGAAACATATTTTGACCAATACAAATCTTAAGTATCTTTTATCAGACTTTTATGACGTACATCTGTATGAAATAGATGATTTTGCTGTAACTTAGTGTAAAAGAACCTATGCATGCTTAACAAACAGCACACCACGTATGTTCAACAAACAGCATATTACAAGTCGACATACCCTACAAATGAACAAATTCAGTAACATTTTGTGGAACCTGTGTGGACACGTCTGTTATTCAACATTCACAGCAACTGAGAGCAGGAAGTTGATTGTAAGAACCAGAATTACATACACCCCTTGCTCCCACAATGCTATACAGGTACTTGTAGATGAAGTAACTGGTCTCCTGGCAACATTTGTTGTAAATGCAGCACTTTGTCACATACAAACATCCCACAAATCAGGTATACAATATATTATGCATGGTCAATTGATGAAACAAATATACAGACACCAAAATGGAGTATTGGGTTCAAGTTCTGATATGTCAAGCTGACCAACAAAATGTAGCAGTGATAATTATCATTTAAACAATATCTGTTCGCAAATCACATAATCCCTAAGCAGACAAAATGTAGCCAATTGTTTATCCTGTAATATACCTGTCAAACCCCTGTGGTAAGCACAGTTTTTGACTTGATTCATCAATGAAGTGTTCAGTGTATTGAAGGCAATAATTGCATTGCAGAATGTACTCCTATTTTAACAACAAAAACCAAGGTATGATTGCGAAGCTTGGTTTGACCTAATTCAGTTGCACCTAAAGCTGAAAGCAGTGTGTGAGTATGAGTGAGTGAGTGAAGGAAGGAGAGGAGTTGAGTACAACATTATTTCAGCCATATGAAGCCAGGCTCCACCCACTACCCATGTGGACAAATCCATCACATATGGTGGCCACTATCATGGTTGCTTACTGAACACGACATTACGATACAGACTATCCAATCAGCTGCCAGGCAGCTGGAGGTGTGGGGCACACTGTATATATTTACACAAACCAACAAAGACAAGACACATAGCACTACTGGGAATCTCTCAGACGGCCTTCTATGTGCTTTGGTATATACACAGTCCTCAATGCTCCAGTGTAACACTGAATGTCATGTCACATTTCTTCAGATGCATTGTACACTTTGAAACTGAATGGACTTACTAAAACCATAATGTTTTGAAAAAAATATGTGGGTCAAATTTCAAGTATTTCTAATGTCTAATTTCTGATGACAAAGCCAGATACTGACCCTTACTGCAGCTTACATCAAGAATATAATTCTGCTTCATGATATAATCGAATATTAATTTCAAGGTGATACACCATGGAAACAGTAGTACGTAATTACCCAAACCATATGACATGAAGAGGCCAGTGGGCTTGCCATGCTCTCCTCAAGTTGGTAAAGCACATATGAAAGCATTTCCCAACCCGCATCAGCAGGGGTGCGTCTTCCTGCCCCACATCATCAGGGGTTTGTCTTCCTGCACTGCATCAGCACAGGTGTCTTCCTGCCCCACATCAGCAGGGGCGTGTCATCCTGCAGGAAGCTCGGTGAGCTGTATCTTTGTTTCCGCAGCACAGTAAACATATACATATATATATATATATACAAACATACATACATACAAACATCAAATAATCAAACTAAGACAAATAATGAAGCAGGCAAAACAAGATGTTATGTACAACATGGGCATTGTGGAACAGACTTCTATAACTGGACATAAGGTTAACATGACAAGAATAATATTTGGTAGGATTTATTCTCCAAAATTTTTAAAATAGTATATCATATTAACCAACTACACAAGCCACAACATAATGCTGCTTCACTCTGAGTTGCACTGATGAACTCGAAAATCAGATTTCAGAATTTATTGGCCACATCAGTTCTCCTTAGAAGGAAAAAATGTAAAAATTTTCATGTTATATGCGATTTTCACAAAGGTATTTGCAGATGACTAGTCCGGCCGAAAGAGATTCATTAATACATCTTCTTTCACTGTTGTGAAATCTGTGAAACAGGAGATACCTTATTGTCTAAATTTGCTACTTGGATGAAATAAATATTAGTCCTACCAAACATCACTCAACAAATTGAGATCTCAGTTTCACTACTTCTAGACTAAGATCTCAGATATTTTCTTTGCCTGTAGATGCTTGGGACAAATATAGCAGTGGCATGGGCAGGGATGAAAATCAAATAATTGGTTCATTATGGACGAGTCTTTTCTCCAAAGGTAACTTGACTATATTTTTAATTCATCCTCCTCCTTTTCTGAACACCATATCACCATAAAACTGCCTCAAACATGTCAGTACAGATGATCATCACACACCAACATTCCAACACAAAGTGAGCATTTAAACACTGTTTACATCAGTGTGTCAGATGCCTGAAGCACCCACTGAGGGGAAACTGGGACAGGTATGTGAACATGATGGATAGGCTGAAGCACTGCTGTACACTTGAGCTAATTTACAGTGACATAACTCCCAAACAAACATACAACCATAACATTTGCCACATGTTAAACAGTTGACAACAGAACAAGTGGGCGACAGTCTCTTACACCAAGCACCATTCATCTGTTTCAACATGGACATCAGTTATACTAATTACATCAAGGGCTGTACATCATTAATGGCATTTGGATTAGAATTACATACATTCACTTGTAACCAAACCACCTATATTTCACAGACTAATTAGTTTACTGCATACAAAGAGTATCTGTCCCACTGAAATTTGGGCACACCCAAAACTCACTCCCATCATGGAGACCCATTCAGTGATGGCTCTCATTAGACCTAGATCAAGTACATTCACCCACAGGTAAGACAATCTGATTCAGACAAACATACAACACCACCATTACACAGAACATTATGACGACACTACAGAACAACTGTTTAGTGATTCCGCATTACCTTTGGTCCCTGGTAACTGGAGTAAGCTCATAAAATTCTACGAGGAATCTAAATTCTAAAATGTATCTAGCACATATTCAGAGGACACAGTTGTACCAGGTACCCATTATTCTCATCATATACATTGCAACACCATAACCTATTTGTTATATCCATAAATATGACAGAATATCCAATACAAGATGGTACATCAACTATTGGGTGGTATGTCCAATACAAGATGGTACATCAACTGTTAGGTGGTACATCCAATACAAGATGGTACATCAACTATTGGGCGGTACATCCAACACAAGATGGTACATCCAATACAAGATGGTACATCAACTACTGGGTGGTACATCCAATAAAAGATGGTACATCAACTATTAGATGGTACATCCAACACAAGATGATACATCAACTATTGGGTGGTACATCCAACACAAGATGGTACATCAACTATTAGATGGTACATCCAACACAAGATGGTGCATCAACTATTAGATGGTACATCCAACACAAGATGGTACATCAACTATTAGATGGTACATCCAACACAAGATGGTGCATCAACTATTAGATGGTACATCCAACACAAGATGGTACATCAACTATGAGATGGTACATGCAATACAAGATGGTACATCAACTGTTAGGTGGTATACCTGTACAGCCCCTCTACATCTAGATGGTAATCTTGTACTAGGCAGGTGTGCTGATCACACTGAAAACATTATCTTCAACACTTAAACTCTTGTGTCAGAATATAAAGCTATTTCTACGAACATGATACCACTTACTGTAAAGAAATGAGAACATATGAGGTTACAGGGCAGACTTTAGGGTAAAACCAACGGTAACAGGCCATTCTGATGAAACTGACAAGCATGGGACCGATGTGCTGACAGTGCAGATGATCAAGGCAAGTTCTAGAACTAGGTGTATACACTGTGTAAACAATAACAGATGCTTAAATAATATTTAGCTGGTAGTGACAGAATGCTGTTACTTGTCTTCCATAACTGACTGAAGTTTAGCCAAAGATCTACTTCAGAAGTGTGAACATAAGCATCTAAGAATGTGGCTCTAATCACTTCTTGTCATGTACAACTTAGCACATAGTAACGAATTTGCTGTTCAAACCAGCCATGTCAGTCTTACCCTGGCCTAGACAACTGACATTCATAAACATAAACATAAGATGTTTAAAGCACTATTTGTAAACTTGCTGCATAAATCCTCTCTTCACCCACATTCTAAACCCCTGAAGAAGATGACTGACAAACTGGAAGTATTGAAGTATGTACAGTTGCTGTCTTGCAAGGATTGGTTTAATTCACACTTGAAAAGTTAGACAGCCCCTACTCCATCTTGGAAATCTCAAAGTGGGTGTTCTGCAGTTCTTCATCTGAGTCCAGAAGGCTTGGTAAGGCTCTGCATATATAGGAGAAAGAGGAAGATTAATATACATCATGGCTGCTTACACTGACTGACAACTTGGCATTGTGGGTAAAATGTTGCTAGTGTTTGCAATACTTTAATTTGCCACCTGGCCATGAGGGCCTGCTACCTGCAGGTTTTAACATCTACAGGTCCTGAATGAAATCTGCAGGCCCTATTTGTTCAAGTCAAGCCAATAAAAACAAATACACCACACTGTACAGTTTCACACTGTTTCTACAAAGGTAATTAGCAATGACTATGGTGCAGAGAGAAATATGCATTTTAGTAAAGAGTAGTCTTGCCATTCCTCTGCACAAAGCACGGAAATACCAGGAAGTCGAAGTATAAGTTATCGTAACATGATCAATCATGGATTGTTCTCGGATGTTAATAAAAAATAATATGGGAAAGATTCTGTTTGAAACAATAATGCTAGATATTTACTGAAGGCCATAAGGGCCTGCTCATATTAGAAACTGCCGGCCCGATACAATAACAACTGGCACTGGGCCTCCCATGAGCCAGAACGAATATAAAATAATAATTTGTTCTGAAAAAAAGAAAAAAACCACTGATATTTCTCCTTATCCTGATGCATAATATTTATCTAAAATTTATACAAACCTGTAGAGGTTATGAATTCTTTGAAGAATGTCCTCCTTGGGGTACATATAAGCATTTTTATGTCCATTAAAAATCCCTACGACAGTTGTAACTATTTTGATAATAAAATATTTACAAAACAAAAAACTCGTTTTTGTCTTGTGGGACCACCTTTACAGGGCCCCCCCAGGCCCCCTACAGCTAAGAGCAGGTAACTCTGGCCGTCTACCTCGCACCTCACTTTTCATGCTGAACGTATCAGACAGAATGAGGGGAGGCGGGTGGCCGTACCCCAAGGAGGACATTCTTCAAAGAATTCATAACCTCTACAGGTTTGTATAATTCTTTTTCAGAAGAAGTCCTCCTTGGGGTACATATAAGCATTAAACAGACTCCCGAAGAGAAGCAATTGGGAGTGGTATTCTGTCTGACAGCAACAGTCCATTCGATCGAAGTGCAAATCTACAATCACACGGAAATAGAAAAGGCACCGACCTGGTCACCTGACCGCTGATGTCAATCAAGGCGGGGGCGTGACAAAGCTGAGGACCCGCTTGTCAAAGCTTACATGCCCATTGGCTAGAATTTGGGAAATCCCAAATGAGAAACCCCGCCCACCCAAATCAAAGTTTGGAGACCTGGACGTACGGGACACTCGCCAAACTGAACCTTGTCCATACCGCACTAGCAAGCTAAGCAGGGAAATGGAAAGGAAAGTAAGGCACCCAGCCAAAGAGGGCGGGACTAAGAAACCATCACCAAATATCACCGCCGATAAAATGGGAATGGATAGTTACCCAACACCGAGTGCAAACAGATATAGTTATCAAACAAAGCTTAATCAGCTTGAGCAGAACTATTCTGTCTGACTGACCGAACCGAGCACACTCTCGTGAGTGTCTGTTCAGTTGGTAATGACGGTTCTGACGTGGCCACTGCTCTCACTGAGTGAGCTGACAACCCCTTTTTGGGGAGATAAGCCTTTAGGTATATAGACCTTGCAGCCTGCGTATCAGTCGGATAGCCAGCCATTCCGCCACCACAACAGCAAAATAGCTGTTTCTCCGTACGGAGCAAGGCTATTCTCTTAAAATAACTTTAAGAGGTTTCATAACGTCTAATACACGAACCTTACGGTATGTATTATCAGACGACGCAGGCAGCATGCACCCAGTTAGATCGATAGGAGCGGTCATTCGAAGCGAATGATCGAATTTTTTTGGGCGGTATGAATCCGGTAAGCGAATGCTAACCCGATCCTTATGGAACATAGTAAGATCCGGGTCTGAAAACATGACGTGTAAGTCGCTTACACGTCTACCAGACGTAACCGCCACTAAAAAGTCGTTTTCCAACTTAACAGTTGTAACGACGGGTTGGCCAAGTCATAAACGAGAGGAGTGGGTAACCATTCCAATACTCGAGACAAATTTCACGACCGGACGCAGTCTGTCCACGCCTGCAAGTAAACGCTGTACCCGGGGGTATTGTCCCAACAAGGCACCCTCAACGGGTATGTGGAAGGCTGAAATAGCCAGGGAGTAGCCTCGAATCGTAGAAGCGGCTAAGCCAGATTCTAAACGAGACGGTAAGAACTCCAATACTTCAACTACAGTCGAAGAAAAGGGATCGAGAATCCCTCTATTTCCACACCAGCGCGCATAACAGGCTCACCTATCCTCACACTGTACATTTGTGGAATCCGTCCACGAAGCCAGAATTGTGTCTGCAACTGATGCAGGAATTCCGCTCTTTTGGAGACGATTCCGGACAGTGGCCAGACCACCCACTGAATCCTGGGGATTGGGGTGAGGCTGGCCGTCCTGGGATAGTAGGTTCGGTCGCCGCGGTAATAGTACCGGCGGCTACACTAGCGACCTGAGTATTACCGGAAACCAGCGTTGAGACGGCCACAGAGGTGCGAGAAGCACTAGTAGCCGCGCTGGTTGGGTGGCAAGCTGAGACAGAACTTTGGAAATCAGGGGAATTGGCGTAAACGCCGACACCACCCTGTCCGTCCAGTCCCGCTGGAAGGCGTCGGCGGCAATCGCTCTCGGATCAGGAATCCGCGAACAAAAACCCCGGAATCTAGTTCGTCACTCCAGAGGCAAACAGATCCACCTAGAACGACCCCGACAACTGGGAGATAATCCCGAATATCTCCCGATCGAGCAACCACTCGTGGGGAGCCAGAACACGTCGTGAGAGCGCATCTGCACGCACGTTGTCGACCCCTGGGAGATACACAGGCATAACCCGTATGCTGAACTGATCGCACCATAGTAGAAAACTGCCACGCCTCCTGAAGGAGCGACGGAGACACAGTGCCGCCCTGCTTCAGAATGTAGGACATCGCCGTCTGGTTGTCCATCTCTAGACAAACCACTCGGCTTCGAACCTGATCCACGAAGCGTTCGAACACCAACGTCACAGCTCTCAACTCTAACACATTGATGTGCAAGGTCGCCTCTTGGTCGGACAATAGTCCCGACATCGCGAGGTCGCCCAGGACGCATCCCCCCCAACCCTGTGAGGGAGGCATCCGTCTGAACTGTGAGCGACGGTACCGGGGTCATCAGAGGTAAACCTTTGAATAGATTCCCGGTATCTGTCCACCACCGCAAGTGACGTATCAACCACTGGGGAATAGCCAGATTCTTCTCGTAGCTCTCCGAGTGGGACCACTGTTGTGCTAACGCCTGCTGAATGGAACGCATTCTCCGACGTGCACGCCAGACTATGTCCACCGTCGCCGCCATGTTGCCTAGCAACTGAAGCCACGTCCGTGCTGAGGCAATATGGGACTGAAGGAACCTTAACACTATGCCCTGTACCTTAAAAATGCGCTCTTGGGACAGAGAAACCACCCCTCGGGTTGTCTCGAACCTCGCCCCTAAGAAAACCAGATCCTGCCTCGGCACCAATTGATTTTTAAGATAGATAACCCAACCTAGTCTGGTGAGAATATCCATCACCTGCTGTGTGGATTCTCGACTTAGGTGTTGGGAGAGCGCTCTGAGGATCCAGTCGTCCAGGTACGGGAAACAAAAGTTGCCCTGCGCCCTGGCGACCTGAACTGGTACTAGCATGAGTTTGGTGAACACCCTTGGCGCCGTGGAGATGCCGAAGGGGAGCACGCGAAACTGATAACAAACCCCGTCGAAGGAAAACCGAAGGTATTTCCTGAACTCGGGATGCATCGGTACATGGAGGTATGCGTCTTTGAGGTCGATTGACGTAAGTCAATCCCCTGCCTCTACAGACGAGATCACTAACCTCAGTGTCTCCATCTTGAAAGACGGCACCTCTATCAAGTTGTTCAAACCCTTGAGATTTAGAATGGGTCTGAACCCTCCGTTCTTTTCGGTTACCAGGAAATAAGTGGAGTAAACCCCATAGTCTCCTGTCCTGATGGAACCATCTCTATAGTTGCCTTGTCCAGTAAAGACTGAATTTCGGCACGGAGGATTGCCACCTTTTCCGGCGACTTCGGCACCGGAGTGCAGCGAATCCCGGCAAAAGGAGTAAGCTCTCGCTTCCACTGTGGCGTGTGGCCATCCCTGAGTAATAACGGGAGGCGACCACCCACAGGAATTTCGGGTAGAAGGCAAAGTGTCCCGGCCGACGGCAGAGATTGCCGCTTGCAACGGGACAACTGAGGGCTCCGGAGGTACTCCCTTTACCCCTGCCCTTGCTCTTTCGTGCCTGTAGTGGAGCAGTCCACTTCGGCGCATCCTTAGACTGAGTCGCAGGATAGCTTGAGCTGAGGACCGAAGGCCGCGAGCGAGAGGTGGAGGGTTGTTCAAGAAAAGACTTAAGAGTCCTTGAATTGACTAACGGCCTCCGCAGCCTCACTAACTCCCGTCAAAGCCCCCGGGAACAGGGTCAAGCCCAGTCGGAAAGGCAGAGACAGCAGTGCCTGCTGTGTAGCCGGTGAATACCTGGCGACAGCCATAACCTACGAAGGCCAATCACAGCATACATCATCTGACTCGTGAACGCATTGAGTCGCGCGTCAAATGTGAATGCACCTCCGTAAGTTGCCGCTCTAACGTGGACGAGGAAAAATCCTCGTCCCCGTCCTCCTGCGACACCACCTGCCTCTGCAAGACAGAGGTAGGCTGAGTGCACCGCAACCTTAAGTTGCTGCACGGCGTTCCGATATTGCTCCTCAAAGGAGCGGAAACCGAGCGCAACACCTGGTTCGATGAGGTACAAAGCGGCAAGCGGCGACCCTGACAAGCCGACGCCTGGCAGTGGCCAGACGACCCCCCAAGCGCGATCGAGGCGTACACGCACTCGTCGACAACGGGAGGGTCAAATAGCGCATCGTCCCCCATCAAGTAGCCGGTCAAGCTCTGGGAGATCGAACCGCGAACGGCTACCCTACAGGAGCGGATTAATTACCTCACTGAGGAGTGAAGGTAAAATAGGCAATTGAGCCTCAGCCACCCTACACGGAGCAAACGCTTCCCCAAGAAGACGAAACTCCGCGGGATCGGGGGCGTCCGCAGGGACGACCACCTGCGGCACAGCCCCTTGATCTCGGCTACCCTGCACGGAGTAAACACTTCCCAGGAAGACGAAACTCCGTGGAATCGGGTCAGTGCTACCGCGATCCATTCGCGTACCTGCCCCGGGGACGAACGGAGCGAAAAGCTCCGAATCGGCCTCAGTCGGTTCGCCGAAAAAGGAAGGCGTCGAGACCTCGTGAGATCGACCGCCGAAGTAGGGACCCCGATGCACTGAGCGGAACCGATGCAGGCGGCAAAGCCGGTGCTCGAACCGCCAGTTTGGTTGCCGGTAACCCCGACGCACAAGGGACCCGTCAACAAGGACAACAGACCCAGAAGCGCCGAGTTGTCGGAGTCGGCCTACCTCTGGTTCACTGAAAAACCAGGGTGCCGAGACCCCGTGGTGTCGGCTGCCGAAGCAGGGACACCCGATGCACTGAGCGGAACCGAGGCAGGCGGCAAAGCCGGTGCTCGAGAACCACCAGTTAGGTTGCCGGTAACCCCGACGCACAAGGGACCCGTCAACAAGGACAACAGACCCAGAAGAGCCGAGATGTCCGAGTCGGCCTACCCCTGGCTCATTGAAGAACCAGGGTGTCGAGACCCTGTGGGGTCGGCTGCCGAAGCAGGGACACCCGATGCACTGAGCGGAACCGAGGCAGGCGGCAAAGCCGGTGCTCGAGAACCACCAGTTAGGTTGCCGGTAACCCCGACGCACAAGGGACCCGTCAACAAGGACAACAGACCCAGAAGAGCCGAGATGTCCGAGTCGGCCTACCCCTGGCTCATTGAAGAACCAGGGTGTCGAGACCCTGTGGGGTCGGCTGCCGAAGCAGGGACACCCGATGCACTGAGCGGAACCGAGGCAGGCGGCAAAGCCGGTGCTCGAGAACCACCAGTTAGGCTGCCGGTGACCAACGGTACGAGACCCG
Organism: Haliotis asinina; assembly: GCF_037392515.1. NCBI lineage: Eukaryota > Metazoa > Mollusca > Gastropoda > Lepetellida > Haliotidae > Haliotis > Haliotis asinina. The sequence continues at coordinate 2,806,712 of NC_090287.1, read as the reverse complement.
ATGGACCGGCGCCGGCAAGCGGAATTGCACCCGAGCCGGTGCTCGGTGCAAAACCCCTAGAGCCAGCTGGGAAAACGACACCAGAGCCGTAGCTTGGATCTGAGATTCCCACAGGGACAGCACCCGTGCCTGAGCCTAGACCCAAGACTTGGGTGCACCCCGAAACTGTAACAATCAGAACCAACTAATGGTAACTGATGTACAGAAAACATACGCAATTGAACACACAATATACAAAATATAAACGCACGGGCGATAATAAATTGCCAAAATACATTAACCCAGCTAAACAAGAAAGTATAAGCGGATAAATGCAATAACAAGTGTGCACACACAAGTGCGTAATGCAATGAAAAAGACGAAAAGTCTTAAAAACCAACATCCCCATTTTGACTGAAACAAGTACAAATGGGTTAAGACATCTTAGCATGTAAAACATACTAATAAGAAACACGTAGGAATAAGTGAGACGCAAGCGAAACACTTCCCGCACTAAAAAGAAGCCATAAAGACCGCCATCTTTCCTGCCACATGACAGGAAGATAGGACCCGACCGGCAAAGTTACAACAATATATGAATGAAAATTTCAGCCAAGAAATTCCAACTAACGCCCGTGCGAAAGAAAAGGAACCATGCATACAGTAGCTGACTCTTTCTCACTCATAATTCCGTAGGCAGATAGCACAAAAACTATCTAAATGGACCACACACGTCTTTCTAGTCGAACGACAGCATGAAAAGTGAGGTGCGAGGTAGACGGCCAGAGTTACCTGCTCTTGGCTGTAGGGGGCCTGGGGGGGCCCTGTAAAGGTGGTCCCACAAGACAAAAACGAGTTTTTTGTTTTGTAAATATTTTATTATCAAAATAGTTACAACTGTCGTAGGGATTTTTAATGGACATAAAAATGCTTATATGTACCCCAAGGAGGACTTCTTCTGAAAAAGAACTAAGTGGTGGGCAGCTATCTAATTTTGAATTCATGTATTGTTCAAAAGTGGTAACCCTTTTCAGAAAGACACAAGTTTTTTATGGATGAAAACTTGTATATTGTGAAGAAGTAAGAATATACATCGAAACGTCATGACTCTTCACAATAAAGAAGTTGTCATCAAAGACCACGCCCTCATCGGGTGATAGGAAGAGAGTGAAGTAGCATGGCGGTCAGCTGACCATGTGCGTGGGAAAGGGGAGGTAATACTTGGGTGAGTGTGATTTTACGTCCACTCCTTTTACAAGGGAACTTGAAGGGATTTCAGGTGTTCCACTACCTTCACCAGGAAGAGGAGAGTAAGCAATTAAGCATGAGTCAGGATAAGGAAAAATGCATTGTATTTGGGCTGAGGACACTGTAGTGAGTTTTCTCCTAAAGTTAATAGGTTATCCAAGTAACATGTGGTTCATCAATAGATAAGTCGGAATTTGTCTACCATTGCTGACGTTTAGAGACAGGTTAACTTACTTGTCAGACAGAGATGATGGGATGTTTTCCTCAACCCATCTTAGGTCATCATCCTGCAACAGTAACCACACATTAAGTGAGTGAGTGAGTCACTCTTACACCTTTCGGCAATTTTCAGCTACAGCATGTTAGTACAGAAGAGTGAGTCAGAGTGGTGGTCCTGTGCTCAAAGCTCAGGTCATGAATCAGTTGAAGTTAAGCACCATCGAGCTCGAACAGTCGTTGGATGGGTGAAAGTGTTTGGCAGCTTGACTCCTGAGAGTTTCTAAGACTTCAGTCCTGCCCCATAATGAAGCACATAACACATGTGATATCGTCTTACGCAAGTGAATTTGTTCAAACTTGCCTCTGTTCACCCAGCAGAAAATGGGCACCCGGTGGAAGTCATGTAACCACTAACCTTCTAGCGCCTATCAGGCCACTTGGGTTAACAAGAATCAGAGTTGATTGGGCGCTTCGAGCATGCATTATGCATGGAGTAATACCCATGATAAATGGACTATTATTAAACAATTTAATGCAACCTTCTACACACTATATTCCATTTATTGCATGGTAGTGTTCTTCAGTGAGTGAGTGACAAAACTACATCACAGTCACATGTGATAGACAAAACGGATACTGACCACTGATTTGGACCTGGTGTCCTTCTGCTTCGGGGATCCATTCGAATAAGTCTTTGACCTCATCTTCATTCCGTCTAAAACAAACAGTTATGTACAAATCAAACGCCACATGTTTACAGGATGGACATAAGCTCTTCCATTCATGGGTATACTGCGAAGTCACTGATTGTTTCTATGCTGTACAAAATAAGTCAGAGATATTGGTATTTTTGTGACTGATATTTTATAAGTGTGTCAATGAATAAATACATCATTATTCAAAATGTGTATATATCCCTAACTGTTTCTGTCCAGTATACTCCTGTAAGTACCATAGTAGCCAGTCAAGACATTTTTTCATCGCACAATGTAAGATGACTCACCAAAGGCATCATTCATAACAGTGTCATCGTCTACTTCATCCTCAGCAGCATCCAACAGTGGGGAGAAGGCATACCTGGTTGAATAATAACACAGATTACTCAGAACTGCCAGGTGAACAGACTACCACAGCATCCTAACTTGTGGAAGGGAGACAACCCCGCATACAAAAGTTTATAACAATAGAGTTTCTACTTAAGAAGAAACCTGAAACAATCACTTGAGGTAACTGTTAACAAGAAACAGCAGTGATCCATGAGCCATGTACCTCTGGTTGTTGGCTGTGGGCCTCCACAGGATCATAATGATCAGAAGCAGAACAGAGAAGAGCAGGTGCCAGAACGCCTCGTCCACCCACAGCTCACGCCAGTCCTACAACAATGTACAACATTTTCATCACCCATTTCACCTACAGTTGCCAGCTCGTAGACAATAGGGACGGTAGATGGTAGCCTGGTGGTTAAAGCATTTCAGTGTCATGCTGAAGACCTGGATTCAAGGGGTGCATGGGTACAGCGTGTGAAGCCCTTTTCTGGTGTCCCCCCCCCATGATATTGCTGAAATACTGCTAAAAGCAGCGTAAAGGCAAACTGACTCGAATATGGTAACAAGACCCAACAACTCATAAAAACTCACATGGGATAATTTCAAATGGTGCTAGTAAAAGCTCTGGGCCACCTTTCACAAAGCACAAAGGTGATCAAAAGCCACTAAGGTAACCTAAGTGCAATGTTAAAGAATGGGAGTTAAGGTTAACCTGAGTAAAGGTTGCCTTGTGAAAGGAGGCCCAGTTTTCTAAGTATTTATGTTTGTTTGTTGTATAATGCCACAATCAGCATCATTTCAGCTATAAGAGGAGGTCTAAAGATACTGAAGTATTGACCAGGGAATCTAGTGACTAATATCATCAGCGTTGTAATTAGGAAGAGATGACATGCATCAACTAAGTGAACCAGCCTGACCACGCCAATCTGTTAAGTCACAACTGAAGACCACCATGATCATCATTCTTCAAAATCATGATCATCGGTTATCATTTCTGTCTTAACTTTGATCTCTGGTATATTCATTCACTGCAACAACGGATTAACTGTCAGCCCAAACTGTTCATACTAACATCATTCATCCTTACTGTAAACAGAAACAATTAATGGTAACATTAGCATCAATCACAACTGCTCCAGACATGCACAGTTGCCATGGTAACAATGGCCCTGGACTCACCGTGATGCAGGCCTTCATCTTGTGCTGTGTGATGGACCAGATCATGTAGGCAATAGAAGCTGCAAACACAAAAATAATGTCTACAGGTAACCAGGGAAACAAGAAATTCTTCTTAGTTTACTGGAGTAAACGTTTCTGCCATCTTTTCATCTCTGTATACCTTTAATTAATACAGAATATATTACAGTGTTTGTGAATGACTATAGAGAGTGTACAATAGGAATTCTTACCTAGCACAGCGAATATGAGAGTGTTTGTGAAGTGTCTGTAGAGAGAGAGTTTTACAATGTTCCGTCTCAGTCTCAGCGTCCTCGTTGTCTGGACAAGACTGGAGAAAATGTATGTGTCGTCAAGGAAACTAACAATGCTGAGATGACATGACAAGTGTGTGGGACAGTTGGGACCGAAACAGACGTATGTTCAGACTCATTCACAATGCTCAGTCCTGTACATGTCAGAAACAGATGTAGGTTCGGTGTCATTCACAATGCTTGGTCCTGTTCATGTCAAAAACAGATGTAGGTTTGGTCTCATTCACAATGCTTAGTCCTGTACATGTCAGAAACAGATGTAGGTTCGGTCCCATTCACAATGCTTAGTCCCGTACATGTCAGAAACAGATGTAGGTTTGGTCTCATTCACAATGCTTAGTCCTGTACATGTCAGAAACAGATGTAGGTTCGGTCTCATTCACAATGCTCAGTCCTGTACACGTCAAAAACAGATGTAGGTTTGGTCTCATTCACAATGCTCAGTCCTGTAGACGTCAAAAACAGATGTAGGTTTGGTCTCATTCACAATGCTCAGTCCTGTACACGTCAAAAACAGATGTAGGTTTGGTCTCATTCACAATGCTTAGTCCTGTACATGTCAGAAACAGATGTAGGTTCGGTCTCATTCACAATGCTCAGTCCTGTACATGTCAGAAACAGATGTAGGTTTGGTCTCATTCACAATACTGAGTCCTGTACATGTCAAAAACAGATGTAGGTTTGGTGTCATTCACAATGCTTAGTCCTGTACATGTCAGAAACAGATGTAGGTTCGGTGTCATTCACAATACTTAGTCCTGTACATGTCAGAAACAGATGTAGGTTCGGTGTCATTCACAATGCTTAGTCCTGTACATGTCAAAAACAGATGTAGGTTCGGTGTCATTCACAATGCTTGGTCCTGTACATGTCAGAAACAGATGTAGGTTCGGTGTCATTCACAATGCTTAGTCCTGTACATGTCAGAAACAGATGTAGGTTTGGTCTCATTCACAATGCTCAGTCCTGTACATGTCAAAAACAGATGTAGGTTTGGTCTCATTCACAATGCTTGGTCCCGTACATGTCAGAAACAGATGTAGGTTTGGTCTCATTCACAATGCTCAGTCCTGTACATGTCAAAAACAGATGTAGGTTTGGTCTCATTCACAATGCTTGGTCCTGTACATGTCAAAAACAGATGTAGGTTCGGTGTCATTCACAATGCTTGGTCCCGTACATGTCAGAAACAGATGTAGGTTTGGTCTCATTCACAATGCTTAGTCCTGTACATGTCAGTTTCAGATGTAGGTTCGGTGTCATTCACAATGCTTGGTCCTGTACATGTCAAAAACAGATGTAGGTTCGGTGTCATTCACAATGCTTGGTCCTGTACATGTCAGAAACAGATGTAGGTTCGGTGTCATTCACAATGCTTGGTCCCGTACATGTCAGAAACAGATGTAGGTTTGGTCTCATTCACAATGTTATTCCTGTACATGTCAGAAACAGATGTAGGTTTGGTCTCATTCACAATGCTCAGTCCTGTACATGTCAGAAACAGATGTAGGTTTGGTGTTATTCACAATGTTATTCCTGTACATGTCAAAAACAGATGTAGGTTTGGTCTCATTCACAATGCTTAGTCCTGTACATGTCAGTTTCAGATGTAGGTTCGGTGTCATTCACAATGCTCAGTCCTGTACATGTCAGAAACAGATGTAGGTTCAGTCCCATTCACAAAGCTCAGTCCCGTACATGTCAGAAACAGATGTAGGTTTGGTCCCATTCACAAAGCTCAGTCCTGTACATGTCAGAAACAGATGTAGGTTCGGTCTCATTCACAATGCTTGGTCCCATACATGTCAGAAACAGATGTAGGTTCAGTCCCATTCACAATGCTCAGTCCTGTACATGTCAGAAACAACAAACACAACCCTTGGGTGTTCCTGCAAGCAAATCAGCAAAATGAAAAGCCTCCATATCTCACAAAGTTTATAACTGTTCTGAAGTAAATCTTACTCCCGCACTGTCAGCCATACAGTCACATTAGAACTGTAACGGCAATCTCAGTTTAGAAACTAAATAGTGAGATGTAAAATAGTCATGTGTATGCTGTAATCATACAACTAGCATGGCAGTTTGAGAACAAAACATCCTTCACAACACACATATAGTGAAACCATGACAAGCAATAATACTGAGGGTCTCGGATGACTGATAAAACTCCAAGTCATGTGACAGAAGCTGTCAGCATGTGTTCACAGGGTAGCATTAGCACCATTCTTTCATGTCTACATTCAACTCTCAGCACATGGAATTAGTTTATTCAGCTTGTAAAGGATATCCACCAACAGATGACCGCATCCAACACAGCCAGTGGCACAGCTGCTAGCATCAACTCATTGGACTGGTCGCTCTTAGCCTGCAAGAATAGTCAGCATAGCATCAGGTTACAGTTAACATACCATCAGCTTACAATTAGCATACCATCACAGCATACCATCAGCTTACAATTACTGGATGACCATAACATCAGACTAAAATATGCATACCACCACAGCATATCATTAGCATAAATTAGCATACCATCACCTTAAAATCAACGTGCAAATAGCATAGTATCAACCTTATGTTCTGAATACTCTGTTTGGAATCCAAGACTCCCTGGACTGTAATGTTTCATTAAATACCCTGCACTGGCATGTCATCAACTTGTAAAAAGCTTTACATCAACACATGATCAATATATCATGAGCAGTTCAACAAACCCTGATACTACAATACATCAAGATGGAAGGCTTACCTTCAGAGCTCTCATGCATCCTTCGATGGAGCCTAGTGTGAAGTACATGACGCCCACACACAATACTTTGTGGAAAGTCTCCCCCAGGCGTGGTCTGCAGCGACAACGAATATACATACATACATCCCAATTAATCTTTACTTCATAACAATCATCCACGTAGTAATACTGGGAATGGTGGCACAATGACTAGTCCCCTATAGCAACAGTTTCACAAAAATGAGCCCTATGCAGTATGAAAATATCTCTGAATTACTGTTAGTTTGGGGGGCTATTTTTTCTCTGGTTCTTGTAATGCATGCGAGCGAAAGTCAGCAAAAAATGCGGCATAGGGCTGCATACTGCCATTTCCTACAGTACGCCAGTGAATTGATAATTGTTTGTTGCTTAACATTACATTCAGTAACATTCCAGTTATGTGGTGGTGGTGTGTAAATAATGAAGACTGGACCAGACAATCCAGTGATCAACATCATGAGCATCATACTACATGATTGAGATACATTTACACATGTCAACCATGTCAGCATGCTTGACCAACTGATTCCATTAGTCGCCTCTTACGACAAGCAAGGGTTACTGAAGACCAATTCTAACCCAGATCTCCACAGGTACCGAGATCCAGATCTGTTAAAGAATGAGAACAATAACTCTGATAAGATTGATCTGAATTTTCTGACTCACTTGACAATGCCAAAACCAAGGCTGACGACAATCACTAACATCCTAGCGAGTGCTCTCTTCATGGAAGACACAAGCTCAGCAACAATGACGGCTCCATTTACTGAACAAGTGAAAAAAACACACAATTTGAATGTGAAATACGAGCGAGGGAAACTTTGGCTTACGCGTAGTGGGAAGACTGTCTGGCTTATGTGTAGTGGGAAGACAGTCTGGCTTGTGTGTAGTGGGAAGACAGTCTGGCTTATGTGTAGTAGGAAAACAGTCTGGCTTGTGCGTAATGGGAAGACGGTCTGGATTGTGCTTAGTGGGAAGACAGTCTGGCTTGTGTGTAATGGGAACACAGTCTGGCTTGTGCGTAGTGGGAAGACATTCTGGCTTGTGCGTAGTGGGAAGACAGTCTGGCTTGTGCGTAGTGGGAAGACAGTCTGGCTTATGTGTAATGGGAACACAGTCTGGCTTGTGCGTAGTGGGAAGACAGTCTGGCTTATGTGTAGTGGGAAGACAGTCTGGCTTGTGCGTAGTGGGAAGACAGTCTGGCTTGTGCGTAGTGGGAAGACTGTCTGGATTGTGCATAGTGGGAAGACAGTCTGGATTGTGCGTAGTGGGAAGACAGTCTGGCTTTTGCGTAGTGGGAAGACGGTCTGGATTGTGCTTAGTGGGAGGACAGTCTGGCTTGTGTGTAATGGGAACACAGTCTGGCTTGTGCATAGTGGGAAGACAGTCTGGCTTGTGTGAAATGGGAAGACAGTCTGGCTTGTGTGTAATGGGAAGACAGTCTGGCTTGTGTGTAATGGAAAGACAGTCTGGCTTGTGTGTAATGGAAAGACAGTCTGGCTTATGTGTAGTGGGAAGACAGTCTGGCTTGTGTGTAATGGGAAGACAGTCTGGCTTGTGTGTAATGGGAAGACATTCTGGCTTGTGTGTAATGGAAAGACAGTCTGGCTTGTGTGTAATGGGAAGACAGTCTGGCTTGTGTGTAGTGGGAAGACAATCTGGCTTATGTGTAGTGGGAAGACAGTCTGGCTTGTGTGTAGTGGGAAGACAGTCTGGCTTATGTGTGGTTTACCATGTCAGGGGGACTGTGTAACCTGTGAGGGGAAACAGTCAACATCCTTTGTGGAGAAACTGCTTCAGCTTCTGAGTGTAGATTGTGTATCACGCAATTCAATGCAATATTATTATGCCATACATCAATGAGACTTCAACTATTTCGGTCCTGTTGTCAGAGAAATACAAAGTTGCAACAGTCCAAGCTTTAAATGACAGCATGAAATGGGAAATGGTTAGTTCCATTCCAGGTGTTTGTAAACTAGCTGTTGACTTCATAACTTGCTGTAGACAAGGGAATGAGAATATACATGGAAACAGGTTCAGCTGTATCTCATGGGTAACATGCCCTTGACAATGCCCTACCCACCTGACAACCCACTCTTGGCTATACTCTCATACTCTGCAAAGAAGACAGCTTTCTCCAACATTCCTGCAAGCAAGAGGACACACATATAACAGTACAAACAACAATACAGACATAGGAGCTCACCATTAACAGTTCCACTGAGAGCTAAAGGTCAGGAATGAGTGAATGAGTTTAGTTTTACACCGCACCCAGAAACATAAGGCAAGGTTCTGTAAAAACTGGAGTCTGGACCAGATAATCCAGTGATCAACCGCATGGGCATTGATCTAATCAACTGGGAACTAATGACACATGTCAACCAAGTCGCCTTTTGTGGCAAGCATGGGTTACTGAAGATCTACTCTACCCTGAACCTTCACGGGAGTCAGGGTCGTGAGTTACAAGAGTGACTGATATCTAACCACACAGTCAGCAACACAGCTTTATCAGAGTGGACTACATAATGGCTCACGCTATGGTAGTAGCATCCCCTATGGGGTACAGTGACAGACAAGCTGGTCATCCAGCCAGATCAGGCAATCCAACTGTCTCTTACAGCAAGCTACAGGCTGCAGGTTGTAAAACTACGAACAAATAAAAGGTCCTGACTAATTATCCAGTGGATGAGTAGGCCATGACAGCAAGATGGCAGAACTTACAGACAAAGTAGCCTAAAAGCACTAGCCTCTACACATTATTCCCATATATAAATTACACCCCTTTCATCCATAAATGCTCAACCTTTCATACACCTACTATTTCATGCTCTATATCAGGCATTCTCCACTACCTACCTAAAACAATGACACCCTCGATCCAGAACTGTACCCGAAGCAGGTCACGCCAATTGCAGGCTAGCAGGCCCAGCCAGACAAGGCCATACACAACGTACACAAGACCCATGATGCCGTAGAACTACAACATGATAGGGATTGGATAAAACATCTCAATGAGAATATGATGATGGCAACTTTCGTGAAGGCAGCTCTCACAAACTCTTCAAAGTGACTGCCTTAAATATCCTTAAATATTAATTCAAACATGATACTGTAGCCAAGATTTTAGCCAAACCTGAAGAGGTTTTCAGCTCTTTGAGTTTCCCTGAAGGTACATATGGAAAAAATGTTCTGTGACAGATGAAACAATGTTTAAATGCTGTATAAACTAATAACTCCTTTTTATCCGTTATACATACCCCCAACCAAGTAGTCAGGAGTACTCCCCAAATCATCATTCCTTCTTTTGACAATTAACATCTGAGATTCACTTCGAAGAATTGAAAACCTCTTCAGCTTTGGCTAAAATAGCTTTTGTGCCGTTTCGTGTATGTTGAATGCATCTCATGTTATCTGTCTTTCTTTGATAAAGTTGATATATCTATAGGATACATGATATCCATAGAAAACATCGTATTAAATGTCTCAAAATATATGTGGCATAACCACATCGACAGGACTGGATATTACAGTGCTAGCTGTCTAAAGTGGCACTCATTGGGACTGAAGAAATAATCTGGTTTAGACACTGTACCGATTTGCAGAGCTGATGACAATGTACAAGAGATTTCATGCCAGTGTTGACAACTTGCCAGATTGGACAGAAGCCAGTTTTGACTGCTTCTACTGTATTTATAAATTGTTATGGCATACTGAGTAGTTCCCCAGTTTAATTTCCCTAAAGGATTAGCATATCTTAGCTGATATCTCTATGACACCCATCCTGGTTTTGCTTTTTGAGATGACCCCCTCCTATCGGTTTCTTTGTATAGTGACAGTGAGTCTCAATGGTAGCCGCATCCTTAATAGTTTAAGCATGAAAGTTAATATAAGTTTAGTTTAAACATATTTTGTTCACAATGTGAAAAGGATTGGGGACAAGTTCTTTCAACTTATAAAACCCCTCTCCAAAGATATTTCCAATCACTTATTACATCAGAAGAAATATTAGAAACAGAGAAAGACTAAAGGATAACAGAAGGAAATTTTATAATACAAAAGGTGTATAGAGTGAAGACTACTGGAATCGTTTAGATTTGCATATGTATTGATGTACATTTTTTGACATAATTCCATTTTTATTATTTGTCAGATCTGCAATGCCGTTTAAAATAACAGATAATGTAATCAAAAAGTTACTACCACATACATCTTGAATAGCTTTCAGCATGACCCACCTATGTTGACTGTATAAAGAACATTCTAAGAAACAGTGATGAACATTTTCACACTGGTTTCCACATGCGCAGGATGGATCAGTGATTAGCCCTACTCTGTACAGATCGTAACTCAATCTACTAGCTTCATGGCATAAGTGAGTATGTAAAATGTTAAATTTTCTTATGCCGTAGGAAAAGTACCGAGGGGCTGAGTTATATGATGTTATTATGCTTGATTTAAACTTTGATAGAGAAGTACAATTCCTAACATCTGTAGAAAAATTGTTCCACAATCTTATAGTCGATGGGAAGAACGACTCGTGAGAATTTGTTATTCTTGTTCTTGGCAAGCAGATATTGTCTGAATTTCTTTGATTATATTGACTCTTGGAGCCCACGCATTGAGGAATTATTTCTTTTAGGTAGAGTGGACTTTTGTTGTTATGACTATTATAGAACAAGGACAATTTTCATATTCTTCTACGTTCTGATAGTGCTTCCAAGCCTGTTTCATAATAAAGTGAATTAAAAGAATATCTAGGAAGTTCGGTAATAATTCTCGCAGCCTCCATCTGCAGTCTTTCCAATTTTAAACATTTCTTTTCCACAGCCATCCCAGACTTCACATGTATACTCAGAGTGAGGTCTTATAAAAACTGTGTAAATATTTAGAACATTTCTGTTAAGAACATATTTAAGTTTTCTCACTGAGTAAATCATTTTTGAGGTTTTGGAAACAATATTAGATACATGGGAAGACCATTTGCCGTTCAATGAAAGTGTTATGACCTAATGCTTATGATTTTCTAAAGCTTTAACAATCGTATCGTCAAATAATATTTTAATAGAGCATGTATTATCTTTAAGTGAGACAAATACTGATTTTGTCTTATCTGGGTTGTATGCTATCAACCATTTGTTTGCCCAGTTGTTTAACCATCTGAGATTTACATTTAATGAGGTTTCTATTATGTTAAGATTTCCAGACACCTTGCCCAATGATGTGTTATCTGCAAATAGTCGCGTAATGCAATTTAATTCATCAACAATATCATTCACATACACAATGAATAAAAATGGACCCAACACTGATCCCTGTGGCACGCCAGCTTGGAGTAACCTTGGTTTAGACAGGGTTCCATTAACAAACACCTTTTGATAGCGAATACATATGTAATTACATAACCATTTTAACAGTCTACCTTTAATAACATACATTTCCAATTTATGTATAAGCCCTCTGTGCCAAACAAAACCCTTTGAAACATCACAAAAGACCTTACAATACTGGTCTTTATCAGCTAGAGCTTGGCATATTTGACGATATATTTCAGTTACTTGGATAGTTTACTTAGACTGACTAAATCACATTTTGGTGGTGACAATGATGTCTAACGAAATATAAGTTCCTCTATCATAACTGACTTTCTTATCAAATTCAACGCCGCCGTCTCTAACAGATATCTCCTCACTTACTATCACAGGGTCTATTAGCGTAGCAGTGGTTCTAGTCACTTTAGTGGGTTCCTTAACAGCATTATATAGATTTTTTCATTCCGTTAAGTCCACACTATTCAATTGTTTACTTGACAGCAAATTTTCATTTATATCCCCAACGATCATTATCTTACTAGTTGCATCTTAGGCTGTTTCTACACTTTGGTCTAAATGTTGCCAAAATGTATAGTTATACTCAGGTCTGTATACAACACATAATATTAAAGGTTTTTGTGGAAGAAATAGCTTGATCTCAATCGTTTCGTCATGAATATTTTTTAAATCTATCATCCTTTTAAAGGCTAGTTGTTTACTTACATATATCATGACCCCTCCCCAAAAGTATTTCTATCTTCTCTGACCGGTTTGTGAAAGTTATCCCATAAGAGATCTCTGTTGTTTAAAGTCTTATCCAGTGAAACAGACCATGTGATAGTTAGAGAGAACTTCACACAAATAATTTAACTTGTTATTTAACTTGTGATGGATACTTCGTGTATTTAAGTGAAAGTGCTTGTTCAGCGTCATGGTTCAGTGGGCCTGGATTTGTCTCCACGTCCCCGGCAAGCAGCAGCAACAATAAGAGGACCATGGCTATGTTGGCATTATGTAACTGACATTGTAATTTGTAGAAAGCAAAGAAACAGATACACACAGCACGTATTGCACTCAGTTTCGAACAAGCTGAACAACTTTCCAAATTCATTACAAATAATCCATGGAAAAAACATTGCATGATACATTGACGGGAGCAGACTGCTGAAGTGATTACAAGAGTTATATTTATTTACACAAACTATAGTTTATAATGAAGCTTATTTCAAAATGGCCATTCAAAATGTGTCCTTAGTAATACAATATCATCGCACACTAATTTGTACAATGCCATGATCTAGTGCAAATAAGTCACTATGGACTCATTCTCGCACTGATCTTTCATCAGTAAAGTTTTGGTTTTTTTTCATATTTCCTACATCCCTACCACTGAGAATGAGACTTGGTTTCAGAGATATTTCACACTTACACATGTAAACTACAAAACGTAAAAAGTGTTTTTCCGCGTAAAAACAATGTCTCACCCTTCCCCCAATTCAACGTTGAGACCTCACATAATTAACTTTACCCCTCAAATTTCAAAATTTCTAAGTATGAAAATAGGATAAAAGAATGATTACACGATGCCATTTAGAAAGTGGTCAAATGCAACATATGTCATATTTGGGATTTCACTTTCTTAGTAAAGTATAAATTCTAGTATTTTTTTTGGTTGAGTCCCATCCGGGATTCGAACCCGCACCCTCAGGGTCAGGCACCTAATCGCCAGCACACAAAGTCAGCAGCCTAGCCCGCTCAGCCACCGCGACTTCCACAAAAATGAAAGTCGGACAACTGGTAGTCTAGACTGCGTACTTTGTGTACCCCTCTGATGAGTGTAAATTGGCACGGCTCCCACGGCCGAAAGCTCGGATGGGACTCAACCGAAAAAAGTACTAGAATTTGTACTTTAGTAAGAAAGTGAAATCCCAAATATGACATATGTTGCATTTGACCACTTTCTAAATGGCATCGTGTAATCATAGCTTTCGGCCGTGGGAGCCGTGCCAATTTACACTCATCAGAGGGGTACACAAAGTACGCAGTCTAGACTACCAGTTGTCCGACTTTCATTTTTGTGGAAGTCGCGGTGGCTGAGCGGGCTAGGCGGCTGACTTTGTGTCTGGCGATTAGGTGCCTGACCCTGAGGGTGCGGGTTCGAATCCCGGATGGGACTCAACCGAAAAAAGTACTAGAATTTGTACTTTACTGAGAAAGTGAAATCCCAAATATGACATATGTTGCAGGATAAAAGAATACTGCAAAATATACAGAAAAAGTTCATGGTGTTTTACAGTTTTTTCAGTGGTATTAAGTATAGAAAATTTGGTGAAGATGGGTCCTTTAGTTTCAGATTTATCTTTCAGAAAATAACTTTGCCTTTCAAAAAGATAAAGTCAAATTTCTTGGCATGGAAACAAAGAACTAATAAAATTGAAAAAAAAAACAAACTCAGATCCCAAAAGGCACATCTACATGATATGGAGAGGCAGAATACTAAATTTGGTGAAGATTGTCCCAGCTGTTTTAGAGTTATGTTCCAGAATCAATGGCAATGTCAACACCGACAGAAACTCAACCCAAAACAGTATGCCTCCAGATCCTTCGTCCGGAGACATAATTGTGGAAGGTGAAAAAAAGGATTTTTTGCCTATTTCTACCAGCACCATAATCTTCAAGTTATGACAAAATCTATCACGTTGAACAGCTGGAAAGGATTTCCTCTTTCATCCAATGACAGTATCATGATTACAGTAATGTTTCTTTTAGCCTCATCTGAAAACACACATATATATGATATGTACTTACAATTTCCAGCGGGTACTCAACTGCTGAGATGTAGCCATGAGGACCAGGCATTCGTACAGTCACTGTCAGTAAATAAATATATACAGTGTTTCAGGAATACTGTCAAATTTTCATTCATTTCAAAAACAATAAAAACTATAATTGAAAAAGGTTTTCAAAACTAAGTGAGTCGAAGGGTCAATGAATTCCACTTGAATGAGTGAATTTAGTTTTACGCACACTCAGCAATATTCCAGCTTTATAGCAGTGGTCTGTAATCTACTCGAGTGAATTTTATCTGTGGAATCCTAAACTTTAAACGTACAGGTTATGACATTGACAAGGACTCCTACTGGAAAGCATGATATCTACCTTCAGCTTTGAAATCCTTGAAGGGAAGTTTGAGATCTATCTTCAGCGAAATATTCTTGAATGAGATATAAGGAAGTTTGACACCTACCTTCAGCTATGAAAACCTTGGATGAAATGTATTGAGGTTTGACATCTACTTTCAGCTTTGAAATGCTTGGAGGAGACCTAAGCAAGTGTGATACCTAAATTCAGCTTTGAAATCCTTGGAGGAGGCCTAGGAAAGTGTGATACCTACCTTCAGCTTTGAAATCCTTGGAGGAAATGTTGGAAAGTGTGATACCTACCTTCAGCTTTGAAATCCTTGGAGGAGACCTAGGAAAGTGTCATACCTACCTTTAGCTTTGAAATCCTTGGAGGAGACCTAAGCAAGTGTGATACCTACCTTCAGCTTTGAAATCCTTGGAGGAGACCTAGGAAAGTGTGATACCTACCTTCAGCTTTGAAATCCTTGGAGGAGAAATAGGCAAGTGTGATACCTACCTTCAGCTTTGAAATCCTTGGAGGAGACCTAGGAAACCGTGATACCTACCTTCAGCTTTGAAATCCTTGGAGGAGTTGTATGGAATGGGTTGAAGCTGCAGCACAAAGACATAGTAGCCATCTTTCCACAACTGTGCAAACACATGGTGGTCAATCTACAACACAACAAACATAAACATACTGAAAGATCACAGTTTCCCTTACACACATGAATATAACCTCATATTTTCAATAATTAAACACACTCAACACTTAAGACAATAAATCCTGAAATATCACAAATAATTACTGTATAACTTGCATTAGCAACCCAAGATATTACTTTCCATCAGGAGAACTTATAAGATGAAACATGTGGGCATGAACAACACTGAAGACCGGCTACTTACCTCATCCGGTGGGTGTTGAGTTACTGAGGTGACAGTGGCTGTTTTGTTCTGAAGCAACAATAATAGGTGAGAAAATCAAAGGAACACAAATTCTACATTACTCAAGCAAAAAGATTATGTCAAGTTTTTCTGAATGTTTCGGTTACCATTAGCAAGAAATATAATGAGCAAATGTTATTTCTCTCAATAGCAGCTATAACAGTTAGTGTCCAGAACTCAAATATAGTGTAGGCCAAACTATAGACAATACAAATCAGTATGGTCAATAATAAAATATGACCATCAAAACAGGATGACCAACAGTGTAAAGTGAAAGATGCAGAAGAATGACCAACAGTGAAATATGACAGGTATATCAGGATGCCAGAAAGAGCAAAAAAACAGTTATATCAGAATGGCAAAATGTAATATGAGAGTTATATCACCGTGGCCAAAAGTATATCGTATCAGTTATACCTGAATGGACAACAGCTGATGTCAAAGTTAAATCGGAATGGCCAACATTTTAATGTGACAGTTATATCAGAATAGCCAAACGTACAACATGACAGTAATATCAGAATAGCCAACAGTGTAATGTGATAGTTACATCAGAACAGCCAACAGCATAACACGATAGCCATATCAGAATGGCCTACAGTGCAGTATGACAGTTATATCGGTATCAGGATGGCCAAAAGTGTAATATGAGTTATATAAGACAGGCCAACAGTGTTATGTGACAGTTATATAAGAATGGCCAACAGAGTAATAATGCCAGAGTAATATATCAGAATGGCCAACAATGTAACATGACAGTAATGTCAGAATGGCCAACAGTGTAATATGACAGTTACATCGGAGTGGCCAACAGTGTAACATAAGTCATATCAGAATGGTCAAGTATATAGTTAGTTACATCAGAATGGCCAATGGTGTAATATGACAAGTTATATCAGGGTGACCAAAAGTATAATGTGACAGCCATATCAAGGTGGCTTACAGTCTACAATGTATGTAGGAGGGCAAAGTCAGAAAAGCTGAACCTGTTTTAGATGTTTGAGTACAGCAAGTTTACGATCTTACCTTGTCTGTGCCAGCAGCTGCATCTCGACGCCGTCTTGTTGCTGCTGCTGCTGCTGCTGCTGCTGCTGGTGGTGCTGCTGTTGCTGCTGGTGCTGATGTTACTCCTGATGCTGTTGTAGTTGCTTCTTTGGCTGACCCAGGCTGTGACTGCAGTGTTACAAATAAGGGTTTCAGTTAACAGTTATGTCATTAGTCAGTGATTGGGAAATCAAGGTACAAGAACATATGTATAGATACACACATAAATCAGAGTATGTTTATTTATTTATAATAATATCATATAGTGTGCAGCACTCTTTTTTCTAAGGCAAAATACAAGTTAAACTATAGACCTATATTAGTAAAGTGCCATTCAACACCATTCTGGCAACACAGAGTCAGTGTGGCCTTGTCTGAAGGAGGGGAGGGAAGTGTTCTATTTTATGTGGCTTTTGGCAATATTCCAGCAAAATCAAAACCGGGAACACCAGAAATGGGCTTCACACAGTGTACCCACACTGGGAATCAAACCTGGGTCGACGGCATGACAAGCGAACACTTTAGGTTGAGCAGAGAGACATGGTTTTCGCATGAATTCTACATGGGTTTCATAAAGTACTCCCCCATAAGCAATGATTACTGTGTGTTCATCCCTAGGAGCAGTGGCAGCAACTGATTGAAACACTCGTACAATGACATATCACAACACTTACCACTTTAATAGCTTTGACTATCTTTGGCTGGAGATTAGAATAATCCTGTAAAACAGCAACATTTTTTTTTTGAAAAAAAACATGATTTCATAAGACTGTAGCAGTTAGCATGATATCTGTGTTTCTTGCTGTAGGACTGGCTGGCTGTCTATATAAACCACAAACATTGACAATTAGTAAGAAAAGATACAAAACAAGTGTTTGCCACTAACATGGCAATGTCCCCCTCTGGTAAGGAAGAATGAAATATTTATGACATATTCACTACTTTTCACTCTTTGCTCACACACAAAATGTGTGAAATGACTGGTGTCTGGATAATGACCCAAAATCATTGACAAAATTGAGGAAATTGATTGTAATGTGTTTTATGGAATATTGTGTTAACATCAGTTCGAAAGGTGGACAAAGTGTTGGGGTCATACTGAAAATAAGATCAAGGTCATCAAAATCACCTGGTGTCTGCCTAATCCCCAAATGCAGGCTGTCACCAAATTTGAAGACATTTGGTACAACAGTTTATGAGACATCACGTTAACAAGAAGAGTTTGAGGAGTGATCAAAGAGTCATAGACCATGAAAATACGATAAAGGTCAACAAAATCGACTGGTATCTGTGCATTCACCTAATGCAGGTTGTCACCAAATTTGAAGACATTGGGTAAAACAGTTCAAGAGATCACATTAACAAGAGTTGGAAGAGTGGTCAACGACTCATGGTGACCTTGAAAAAAAAGATCAAGGTCACCAAAATCAACTGATGTCAGCGTAATCACCCAGTGTAGGCTCTCACCACAGTGAAGACATTGGGTCAAACATGAATGAAGATTTTTATGGATATCAACTTCTTTATTATGAGAAGACAACATAATGCTACTCCTCCGATACGTTGTGCTCTCATAATAAAGAAGTTGATATCCATAAAAATCTTCATTCTTATGTATTTCACTTCTAAATGCCCTTCAAAGCATTGGGTGAAACAGTTCATGAGATACCGTGTTAACAACAAATGGGATGGTCGTACATGACCTTGAAAATTTGGTCAAGGTCACACAAATTGACTTTTGTCTGCGTAATCCCGCAATGTCACCAAATTTGAAGACATTGGGTGAAACAGCTCATGAGATATCGCATTAACAAGAAACAGGACATATGGAGGGAGGGACGGACAGACGTTTCTAAATTCACAGTCCCCAGTGCCATGTTGTGGCAGGGGACCAAAAGGAAAAAGAGAGTTGAGCTTAATAACAGTCAGTCTCTATTAAAAGCTTTTAATCTACTTGCCCAAACTGGACAAAGTCATCATTTTCTGCAGATTTTGAAGCTATTAATATACTTTCACTGCCTGAGATTACAAGACTAACACAGAATATTAATAGACACAGAACTTAGTGGCTAAAACTGCACACTCTTGTACATACAAAGAACTGATCCTCCCAATATTCCCATTACAGAAGCAAAGAAAACAGAAAACTGACGCTATGTCTTTTCACTACAGCTGCAAAACGGTGAAATAAATAAGCACCCACCGGTAGATTGACTTGACTGTCATCACAGTTGATGAAGGTTCTGTTGGTCAGCATTTCAACGGAAGCATAGTCAAATTCCAAGACATACTGGATATTCGGGGCAAACAAGTAGCTTGTCAGACGGTCCTGAATGGGAGCACAGACTGCTTCATTCCATGTTTACTACACACATCTAGCAATAAGTGATAAATTTTTATTCACTGGGTCCTGTGAATTTTCAGTGGGTCAGGCAGACATATGAAACATACAGGACTGAATGTTACTTGAAACACCATTCGTGAACACTTGAGTCCCTATAGGTATCTCCATCAGGATTCCACATCAAGGGAAGTAAGCGATAGTATCACGTGTGATGAAACCACGCAATTGATGTTGTAAGAAAACATGCAAGATAAAAGACATGATCAATCATAAACCTTTCTCTGGCAAGACTCATATTTCAAAATTTATAGTAATAAATTGTAGTAATAGACTACATAAAGACAGACCTTATCGCCTTCAACCCCATCATATTCTTGGGCGCATGGAGAGTATCTTATCAGCCATTTCACTTCAACATTTTTCGCATGACTGCAAGATACTGAAAACATAAATCAGAAACATTCATTCAGCATGTGAAGAAGAAAACATTCAAAGTCAACATTAACAGACAACAAAATGCATGAATGATTCATCATTTTCCATGCATTCATTTGTTTAAAGGTCACATGCAACGTAAAACACAAATTTGCAGATTCTCATACCTTTCAGTATGCACTTACCAAAACAAATCATCAAGTTCAAACGATTCTCTAAATTTCCCCTAGTACTGGGGGAAAAAGTGGTTTCAGCAGATATGCTGCGCCCATAATGCAAGTGCAGTGAAGAAACCATAGTGAGGCCCAAACACAAATCCATACTTACTTGCTAGTGATATCTTTGTTTTCGCAAAGGCACTCTTTGTAAATCCATGAATGTTGTTTGCCTGAGGAGAAAAGAAAAACATCACTTGAAAACTAACAAGAAAACCATATGTCTTACATTTTCTACTATCTATCAACATATTTAAAGTCTTTTTGCTGCATAACATACAACAATATTCAGCAAATGTCAGACACCCAATTGTCAGATAGTTTAAGTCAGGATTAGTCAAGGTTTGTTGGTCAAGCAGAAGGTACTTGTTTACCTGTCACTGAAGTGGGACAGACCAGAAAACATGTTTCAAGGCATTTAAAGGAAAGGTTTATTATGCACATTTTATCACCAAATCACCAGAATATATGCCATATAGTGAATTATCTACATGATATATTCATTTATGTTTAATGTGGAACATATTTCACTTTCAGTACTTATACAGCAGATACATGTGATCATTTTACACAAGACATAGCATTGCAACCTTATTAGAACTGACTTGTTGTTTTCTGGTTAAAGACACATTCAGCCAAGTCAAGTCAGGACCAGACAATCCAGTGATCATATTAGAGAGACACAGTATACAAATATACACTGGACATGATTGAAATCACACATTTTGAATTAACTACAGGACTGAAATCACACATTTTGAATTAACTACAGGATTGAAATCACACATTTTGAATTAACTACAGGATTGTAAACCACACATTTTGAATTAACTACAGGATTGAAATCACACATTTTGAATTAACTACAGGATTGAAATCACACATTTTGAATTAACTACAGGATTGAAATCACACATTTTGAATTAACTACGGGACTGAAATCACACATTTTGAATTAACTACAGGATTGAAATCACACATTTTGAATTAACTACAGGATTGTTTCTTTATTTTAGTGCAAAGGACTGTACATATAAAGCATGCACTGATCACACAATACAATGTCAGTTTTCAATCAAGCTTTATCAAATGACCAACAGTTTCCAAGAATTCCATAGGTCTCTTCTGTCCTCCCTCCAGACATACCACCCTTCCCTGCAACTCTCTGTAAACCTTCTTCCTGGGTGGGTAACAGCACCAAAGTCTGAGTCAACTTGGTATCATCAATTGCTTAAAGCATGTCCACGAGTCAGGTTTAGGGACACTTGTCACTTGTCACAAACTGAACAAGGGCCAGCATGTTTTATGATTTTTAAGAAGTTAATGACCTCACCACATGAGCACTGCAGGAGAAGGCAGTCATCATGATCATGCTCAATCACAAATCCAAAGAAAGCTAGTGGAACATTTGACTTATACCATAATTACCTTTGGATATTACATGGATTAGCACTATATAACATTGTTTTTGTTCAAGATGCAAGTCACAGAATGTGATTGCCATGATATATTACTGAAGTGATGTTCATGTTACTAGTTTTGGTTGAAAAATATCTCACAACAGGTCATCTATGTGTGCCAACCCTGCTTTCCTTTTGTGAAATTTGACACTCAGACTTTTCAATTTGCAGAGGTAATGACCCTAATGCATACATCCTGCTATCCCTTGACACATCTCTGTAGGATAGGCTGCTGATGGGGAGGACACCTGTTGATGCAGACATGATAACCTCACAGGCTGTTGTTAGTCCCTGGTCCTACCATGTTGTAATGACTCCCAAAGAAAAATCAGAAATGGCCCCATCATGTTCCATGTCATCATGATGTAATGTTTGATATCTTTGGACTTTGCCACTTTAGTTTTGCATCCATCATCTTGAGTAAGGCTTCTTGCACCTCAGAATCAGAAGGGGTAGTCCTGATGCTTCTTACATCCAGCTACAGGTACTTCCTTACCTAATCCAATAAATGAAACTGACACACATGATTCTGATCAGGAAAATCTGTATCTCTCAACAAGTTTGGGTAACTGACTCCTCCCATAGTTGGGAGCATCTCATGATTACCATGAAGGTAAGACCAGACACTGGTCACAGCTGATGGGTCTGTCCAATGATCAGGCCGTCTGACAATTGGGAGTGAAAAGAAGACTCCTGCTGTATGCCAGTGGTCTGTCTGCCTCACTGATTCACATGGTAAGTATCTCAAGTCATTTCTGCAGACAAACTGAGGATCTGACCATCTCACTCTAATCTAAATGCTCATGTGCAATTGAGAGACACAATCTGTGATTACTGATCACCCAGGGTTTGGGGCTATATCAAGAATGAACACAGTTACTGATATTTTCAGTCCTGTTCATAACAGGAATCACTCATTCATTGAAAAAGTGACAATCAGTATTTCCCTGTTCTATCTGTGAGGCAACAGCTGGCGCACCACTCACAAACATCAATATAGTGCTGGTTTCTGCTGACAGGTATTGACTAGATACACACTAGTGTCACTGTCTGCACGAAATACTGGAAACTGTTTCCAACTTTGAGCAGCCCATCTCCAAAACATCAGCAACACCATGGCAGTGGAAACACAGTACATTGGTAGCTGTAGCATTGCTAACACGTGAACACAAGGTGAACACACGTGAAAATAACACTATTACCAGGGTGAAGGCCATTGGTCACACCAAACTTGTCACAACTCATTTTGGATGAACAGCTTATGCAAAATACAAATGGTAGCAAGATGTAAGGATAAAAAACTAGTTTGCTTCATTTGTATTTATATCTTACAACAAACTTGTATTTATTCCTATCCTTGAATAATTGTGAAGTACATGTTAAATACACACAGAGGTCATGGAAGCATAACATAGCGTCTAGGGGCCATGTTTCCCAAACATACATACATCTTGGACCCCCAAAAAAACATTACAGTTGAGAGCGATTCTTAACTTTAACACCAACCATAGTAACCATAGTAACCATAGTAACCATAGTAACCATGATAGCAGACAGTTTGTAGAGTTTGAAACTAAACCGCAAAATACCTTGTCATAACTCCAACGTGGACTGTTACAACAGTTAAGGGGACCCTGCATTAAATACCATGGGGGCAAACTTCAACATGCTGGAGGACCTGCTAATAGGACTTGTGCATATTTGGACTTCACTTATGATTACCTTACAGGTCACATGCAATGTAAAACACAACTTTGCAGTTCTCATAGCTTTCGGTATGCCCTTACTGAAACAAATCATCAAAAATGCCAATACCATCTATAATGTAAGTTGAAAAAATAAACGCATTGAAAAAAGAGCCCACAAAATTGGAGTTCAAACGATTCACTGGTGGAAAAAGTGGTTTCAAGAGCTGTGCTGCGCTGCGTCCATAGCGCATGCGCAGTGAATGGGTTCGTGGAGCTTGAAACCATATGCATGCCTGGAATATGAGGTCGTGAGCAGTAGTCTAATCTTGGTTGTGTACACGAACACGTAAATAATCTACTCATTACAGAAAAAGACTTGTTGATTGTGGTAAGCAGTCTCTGTCACAGAAAAAGTTCAATGTTTGGTTTATTGACACCTATATATCTGCCTGCCTGCCTGTCTGCTAAAGACAATATGCAATACACAGTTTCAATCATTGACCACATGCAATTTGAACTTAACACCTATCAGGCTATACGACATAAACAAAATAAATTGATTTATGACTCGTGCACCCGAGTCCTGTCTCTCCCACATTATGTAATTAGGCACGTACGATGACATGCTTTTATGTCTACGGGTTGCAAACAAACTACATCCATTTTTCTCGGATGACTGGCTCTGAGGGAAACTGGTGCAAACTCTTGTCAGTTTCAAGTCCTGCTTTGTACTTGGATAAATGACAGTTTCCAGTCATGCAGCAGTTCACCATCTCTATTGAGATGATGTTTGACTGGATCGAATGCGAATTCAGAGAACATGTATTTACAAAACCTAACATCTCTAAATACATTTTTTAAAGACAACAATTTCTTCTAGTGTATATGATTTTGTTTGACAATGGTATATGAATCCATATGGAAACGACGCATCAAGTACAATAAATGAAGTTGTTATCCATAAAGAATCTTACTTTCTTGTCTCTCACCATACTTCTAAAATGCCCATCAAACAGATTATCTTTCTGTACACACAATGAGGCCTCAGCGTATCAGCAAATGAAGCAGCCAATAGGAAGCCGTTGTTACACTTGAGTGCACAACCATCCGCTATGACTGGGTTCGATCTCCCAAGGGCTTCGTTTAGAGGGAAGTAAGCCCAAGTACAAAATATTGCACTTTTGAATCGTAATTGTATGCTTATAATTTTGTTTATTTGGTTTTTTTCAAACAACAATGTATATTATATATTATACGTCATGAATAAGTGATAATTGTGTTTTAATTATGTTTGATTTTTTGGTTGCATGTGACCTTTAAGAATCTTCAGTTATTCTTTTTTCTTTCCTCAAGGAATCTGTTGTTGTTATCAGTCTGTCTTATGCACAGTTTGCTTAACCTTCTATCTTTCATATAATATCTTATTATGTGTAAACCATTAATCTAGTTACAATGTATTTACAGTGACTCGTACGTCCATGCATAGAAGGATGCACTTCCTTCAAAATGTTTTCTGTGAATGTGTAGTTTAATGTAACTGTTGTACTGTAACTCAAGGTTTACACACACATGGAACACTAAAGTTTAAGGGCTTTTTAAGTCTTTTGACTGTCATTTTCAATGATCTTTCAGCTGGTGTCTTAGCCATAGTTTAAGAACATATTTTTGGCATACCATATACTATTAGTAAGACTGTAGGTTGTAGAGTCCTCAGCTTACTGTCCAACAGATCAGGTAGTAAGATTTCACATGGACAAGTTGAGACTCACCACTCCTAAGGTTTTAGCTATGCATTACCATGAGGACTACATGCAGTAAACGGAAAATCTTAGTTCCCATCAATAACTACCATAAAATACAAATTCACTGCTATATTAATCCATTTTGTTGATTAAAATTTTAAGGCTTTTCAAAACTGGCAGTTAAAAACGAAAGCTATCCAAGGGGTTCAGTAAAGCTCCTCTTCATGCTTATCAGTGTCACGAGACATTTAACTTACACACTGAGGATCTTATTGGAAGCAGTATTCAAAACCACATCAAGCTAAGTCACAGAAGCATCCATGTACAGTTTTATTCCCCATGTCTAAGTTGGAAACTGGAGAACTTGGTGACTCACAACCCTGAATCATTTCAGGCCTTTTAATCCAATACATATATGCAAGTGGTGCTGTGCCAAGAGGAAAATGCTGGAGAATCTACGTAAACTCACTGAAAAATGTGTGTTGTTATTCTTCATGTTTACACATGAATATAAATTGATTGTTGGGTCTCGTATAGGAATACAATACTGAATACATAATGAATGATGTACTAACATTACTGCCACAAAATATTCAGACAATACATGATATCAGTCTGTGACTTCAACCAACAATCTGGACAGTGTAGTAAGATCTATTAATAAAACAAACAAACAATTTCATTGGACCGTGTTGACATCAAGACCTGGCTACAATTAGTATGTGTTACCTTGGAATCAATGGCTATCATAATCATGGCCAATAAAAGCAAAGTTGCGGGGACAAAGTGAGTGATTGAGTGAATGCATAAGACTGAGTGCATATTGTTTTATGCCACAGTCAGCAACATTCAACCTGTCAACACTGAGCCAGTTAATAAGATCAGAAGTAGCAGGGGTCTGGCATCAATCCACCAATCTTTCTTAACTACTGTACACAGCACTCTTCCAGCTACGAACAGAAGCCTGTAAACTATTGAGTCTGGACAATCCACTGATACTAAGTGTTAAGTGAACAACAATCCACTGATACTAAGTGTTAAGTGAACAACAATCCACTGATACTAAGTGTTAAGTGAACAACAATCCACTGATACTAAGTGTTAAGTGAACAACAATCCACAGTCAGGGTACACTAACGGTAAAACAATGTCTTCAAGTAAGACCAATTAGACTGAGGACTAATTGTATCCCAGACTTCTTATGATATTATTCTAAGAATCAATGTTGGATATGTAAACCATTGGGGTAGAACTAGAAAACATACTGCTCATCACTATCTCATGAAATACAAGACTTGTGTTCAAGTGTCCACGAATGACCCCCAGCATTATTAGACATCCGCGTTTTAGTACCTGTTACATACTGTGGAATAAAGGTCAAGTAAAAGTGTATTTTCCAAGGACATAACAAAACTGCTATTCATGAATTGCACCCAGTCAAAAATATATTGTATTGTTGAGGGTGAAAATTAACAAACTTTGAAAATGAAAACATATATATGTACAGGAAACTTGCAATAAAAAATCACTAGACATGATAACTTGATTGTTGTTCCTGTTATACTACCTCTTATCAAAGACATATATTCACATGAATATATGTCTTTGCTGTTATTCAACTAAGCCAGAAAAACAGTGATCAGCTGTGCACAGAAGTTTTGGTCCAATGTACCGATGATTCTGGTAGAAATGATCCGATAATACATCAAAGAACTTCTATTCCATTATCAGAATATTTTACATATTATGCAGCTATTGTAACATATTATTTTACATTGCTATCTGGCCAGTATATAATGCATGTTTTCTGCAACCATATTTAACATAACAATGAACACAGGCTGTTACCAGTCTGGATACATTTTACGAAGGAGACAGTTTGACAATTCACCGCTGACTTCCCGCAGTACTTGCAACTTTGATTGTAAAAAAAACAAAATGTTCACCATTTAATTGTTGAAAATTACTTCAATGAGTCAATAACACGGGTCTCTCTCAGTGTCCATGGATTACGAGATTGTAATCTGTTTGTGATTGCTAAGAATAATGTGAAATTGGTGCTATAGCGGTAGGCACAAAAAACGGACCCTTGCGAATGTGGTAAGCAGAATTTGTACTCATATGGAATGGGTAATGCCATTCTCTCTCGGTGTTTCCGTTGTTTCTGTCAACAGTTTTAATAAATAAAATTGGGATTGAATTTAATCAAATAAAATGTGGTTTGTGACACCATACGTTCTGGGATAACAGTTTTTTACCGCGCTAGAGCACGGTGTGTTGCATCACAGCAAACATTGTAAGTACTCGTCATAACTTAACTGATGGCATGTCTTGTCTTTCACAAGTTACTACTACGATGTTGGTATGATTATCATTGAGAAAACCCTGCATGTTCTAAGCATCTGAAACAATGTATATATACGATAAACACCGTCAGTTGCCATTCACACTGAATTTCACTAGTTTACATAATATGTAAGAGCACAACATCGGATTTGTTGATGAGCTATTTTCGATTTTGTAAAGGGGTGTGATAGCAGATCAACTTTTTTATGGGAGCTAAGGATTACCCCACGGTTTAACAGAATCCACGGTATCGCGAAGCGCGTTATTGGGAGAGATGACTGTATTATCTATCAAATTGTTAAACAGTGATTAAAATAACATCGCATTTAACAATATGGCAGCAATATCATGGAGGGGAGATTGTCAATGATAATGAGTCCATGACCAATATCTCTTCCAATGACCAAACATGAGTAAAGACTACAACAGCATGATAATTGAGAACCGAGCTGCTTACACATGACACAATACCAAGAAGTAATTTGGAAACCTTTGCTCGGTCACATCAGTCTTGCAACAGAGGGATTATTTGGTGCACACACTAGGCATGATCACATGATAATAAGAACTGCTAAGTGATATGCCTCAACAAGCTAACTTCTTTGAGTGGCATGCTTAGAAGTTGGCGAGTCTGATAAGAACAAACTTTATTGGATAAATAACTTCTTTATTCAGGTGAATAGACATTTCGATATAGATTCTTCTATCGTTGTCAAACAAGCAAGAACCTGTATCGAAACATCAGTTCACTTGAATAAAAAAGCTGTTCATTCATAAAGTTTGTCCTTATTTGACAAGCTAGTACACTATACTACCTATCATCATCAATCAAGATTATTTCAATAACATGATTAAGAACATGAGAAAGGAAATGTAAATGGATGGTTACCAGTCAAAACCAAAGTAAAAAGTTTACTTCCCAAATACTTGAGGGCCAGAGTGCAGTTCACCGGGCGCGCTACCTGGGGACTACTGAGTGCTTGCTAATGAGTGCTGCTGTATCCTTAGCCCTTGGGCACCCCCTTCTAGATCCTAAAGGTTAGCGAGTAAAGGTTAGGGTTGGCTTACCTTTGGTGCAAGTATATCC
Organism: Haliotis asinina; assembly: GCF_037392515.1. Taxonomy (NCBI): domain Eukaryota; kingdom Metazoa; phylum Mollusca; class Gastropoda; order Lepetellida; family Haliotidae; genus Haliotis; species Haliotis asinina. The sequence continues at coordinate 2,778,229 of NC_090287.1, read as the reverse complement.
ATCCGAAAAAAAATCGGAAAAATTGCGCCTGGTAAAGTGCACTACTCCCTACTTGAGAAATTACACTGAAAACAATTATGCTTAAAGAGGCACTGATGCGGAGCAATTTCCGTGGACTGGTGTAAACCTTTGTTATTGTTTTTCTCCAGTGAGTACCCGGATGACATCCCAGAATTCGTGACTGGTTCGTGACCTCTGTTGCGCAGTCCGTATGTGCAACTGATAGTTTAATTATAGACAGATCAACTGAGGTGAAGTCATTTTTACTTCATTACAAATGTATTATGAAAACAAATGAAACACTTTGAAGATTAATTATCTGCCAGTGGTAGAAATGGTAAAAAACTATTAGGACGGAAAAATACCGAAGCCAATATACGTCTCTATATTTTGTCTCATAACCCTAATTAGTTTATTGTCATATTTGTATGATTTTGAAAATTAATAAAAGAACACACGGTCTGCTTATACTCTTAGTAAATTTCTAACATAACAGCAACATTTATACATTGTATAGATTGCCAATGTGGATCCTATTTCACACACATACGCGATCTAGTGTGTGTTTTCTGTCATATCGATTCTGCTGAATGCTACAACAAATAAATTATGACAAAATGCAAATAATGAATGTAAAACAGACTAATTTTATGGCAACAATGTCAGGCTACTACCATGTTCGGGAATGTATCGATATCCACGTAAAAACAATCGTATTCCATTCATCTGCAGCTGGTAAATAATCCTGCTCTGTGTCGCGTGTCTTACACAACTGTCTAAAGCAACACATCGTTTCACGTCTTTCGTTGGTGAAAACCTGATAAACCTCTCACTGGTCACCCAAGATAGCACACCTGGCAACTAATTGTATGATGTCCGCTATTCTAAGTAATTTAGTTAACCAATAAAGAGCAATCAATCAATCAACGCAAGGGTGGTTAATTCTTTGAAGGGAGGATGTTGTTTTTACAATCGCACTTTACGACAGGGTGTAGTCATCTACACACACTACCTTTTGACAAAAGTAATTAATCAATCAGTGTGTTATCGGTTAATCTTTTGATCGATGTTTGTTTTTGTAACTCAGCTGATAAACCCTCTTGCATCACTTACAAGCACATATTACATAACATACAATAAATTTGCCATTACAGACCTTAATTTATAATGTTGAGTATTTACTCCAGACAGGAGAAATGCCAAATGGGAACCTTTGTTGAGTAACCTGAGTGGTGTTACTACTAATTATACCTGTTATGAATTCATTAATTGACCATCCAGAGAATGATGACAAATAACACGTGTAGGTTTACACCATCAAGCGCAAGTTACAGCAACAGCAAGGAAGATGTAATCTCTGTGTCGCATGCAGCCTGAAAACACTTATGGGCCGAAACTGTTTTGAGAATACCAACGGAATTTCGTTACATAAGTAATACATACAGGCATTTGCTGTGTACTTGGGTAAATAGGCGAAATAAGGGGGTTTTTTGACGTAAGAAAATTTTCAGATTTCTCTACCAAAGGCAAAGTGATCGTTTATTGTTTACGAATTCAAATAAATCAACTGTGTGTTTTTATTATCATAAATAATAAACCATTGTAGCTACCATAGCTACCAAAATTTACGTATGATATTTGCTATCACAGCTGAACCAACACTCAAAACTACCTAAATTATGAAGCTTTGCAATCTTCCGGAGTGAAACAAATGGCTTGCTACGTGCCTGTAGACATCATGTTTTCATGTAACATGATTGAATATCGAGGTTAAAAACAGAGAAACAGGATAAAATTGACTAACTATACCATCCAAGCATCATATTTTCATGTAACATGATTAAATATCGAGGTTAAAAACACAGAAATAGGATCAAATTGAGTAACTATACCATCCAAGCGTTCGAAAAAAACGACACTGCTGGGATATTTTGTTACAAGGAATACCATGGATATTTTTAAATAATGGCATATGATGGGCATCCGGCCTCCTGACTCTTTTGGGTGAAGAAATTCGGCTAATATGGACAGGAGCCCAGTTCCTTTGTCCGTCACGGTCGAAGGAGCGGGCGCTGACCAATTTGCAGTTTGGTTCCGTAATTAGACCGTTGGCGAGAAACATTATTCGCTCCGCATCAGTGCCCCTTTAAGTGTTCATGGCCAGGAGAGGCAGAAGGCAAATGAGTAAAAGACAACAGATCTTGAGGCCCCTTCCCTTTTCCTCGCGTTTACGTGAGATTGACCATACTGAATGGTTTCATGAGATGTAAATCTCCAAGTAAATTGTATATGTTGACACCAAGAAAAACAAGTGGAGGCCTGTAGATCTTCTCGATTACCACTGACCATAAGGCTTTGACACACATTCTGAAAAACGCATGACTGAAACCTTAATCCGTGAGTCGGCGTGACAGCATACTTTAACGTCTGACAATGATACTGAATTGATAACGATGAATTAGTTGTGATAGTTACGGCATTTAACGATGCTGACGCATCATTAACATATGAGCACGAAGAAGTATAACCGGTCAATGAAAATCACTGGTAAAATGAAAATGAAGAAATGTTAGGTCGTGTTGACATAAGCATCTCAAACAAATTAGTACCAGTACGAGCTATTTTCTGGCAGTCTAAAAGTAAGTGGGAAATTCAGATCAACCTGGTCATATTGTACTGTCCAAACACCAAGCTCTGGTAGTCCAACCACAGTTGTAAAAAGTCCCAACAAATAACATAGGTGAAGACAAGTCGCCATCTTGCTTGGACACCTTGTATTTTCCATTACCGCAGTGAATATATTGACGTCGAAAATGATCAGTAAGACGTGCTTTTTTATATTTAATTCAAATTAAATCATTGGTGTCGAGCTGAAAGCGTCAATAGTTCCAGCAACCAGCAGATTCTCTTAACACTTCATTTTATCGGACAGCTATTCAGGGTCTATTTTAGGGACCGTCTCGTAAAGCTAAATACTATTTAACAAACGCCGTAAATTCCGTGTGTTGATTGTTGTAATTTGGTCTATAATACAAACCATTAAAAAATAACCGATACAGCCTATGCAATGCTTATGAATAAACAGGCAATACCTTTTTTAGACGACTGTTTATTCATGATCGACCACAATGATGGAGCTCTGTAATGAGAATAAACATATGTATAACATACTTTAGTTAATAAAATGATATATAATCCTCTATTTGGCATCTATCAATGATACATACAATGATCATCTAAAACCTTTAGGTTGTTCACGTGAGGGAGTAGAATGATGTTAGTCCAGTTGAAAGCCGCTTACTCGTGTTTCGTGACAGAATTGTTATCGAAAACATTGTGGCTCATATTTTTAATGGACTTGTCGTGGATTCGAGAGCTCATGCTTTATCTTCAGTGAGTGCGTTGGTTTCAACGCGGCTTTGATGTCATTCCAATTACTGTGAAACTAGATGGCCTGCTGTTGACAAGCCGAGAGAAACATAATCGGGGCGAACCGTCGCTCGAGCCAGGGAGACTATATGGAGATTGTTGTAGATTATCCCTGTTCGAACCCACAATCAGATGTCTCTGGCAGGCGGTCAGTAAATTTAGTAGGAGTAAATTTTGAAGTCATGTCTGGACAACACAGTACTTCACTTCACATATCAGTGTATGGCCTCTGGACAGATATAACGTATTACATGTATATGGTTAATACATTTATTCAGATGTGCGGGAAGGGAAAGACTACCTACATGCAATATGTAAGAAGTAACATGATATTTCAGCACTGAGACAGTTTAAGACACTTTTTGATAGACAATGTCTTTATGCTAGTTTGTAGGAGTCATATATCAAATGTCGTTGTGTTCTTAATAAAGAAATGTTTATTCATCGAAATATTTTACTTGCTGTCAAACAAAGAAACAACTGTAATAGCACCCAACATTATAAGGGGAAAACAGGTAACTGTTCAAATTCAGTCAAATCAATTTAAACTGTGAATTCTTTTAACGCCTATTTGGTTATGACACGACCCCTGTAAGGTGAACGTGGCCTGCTTGAACAATAAATAATATACATATTATACGTAGGCCCGTATATAAATAGCTTATCGACATAACATTGTCAAATAGGAGTACTGACGGCCCAATATTAATAATCGCATTTCAAATTATATTTACGGAAGTATATATCTTCTTCAGCCCGTGCCACCCATTCACTGCTCTCCTACAGTATGGCGTCTGCACGAAACTCAAATGATAACAGTACGCGTCATCAGTAAATTGCAACCATTTTTTCATTGTTGTAAATGATTCAGTTTGAAGTGCAACATGAATCTGTATACGCGCTATGCCTTCATGTTTCTTTTTTCGATATCAACCACTGTCGGAGGTGATTTTGACCCGTTTATGGACGCCGAGTTGTTCAAGATTACCTGGCCAGGATCATCAGAAATTGATATAGAAAAGGTAATGGTTAAGTATTGAATTAGCCCATGCCCCTCTTTATTATTCTATGATTTGGCCTCTCTTTCAGACTTGTCCAAATTATCTGTTATTAATTACTATATCTTGCATGTAGACTGAAACGAGCTGAATTCGACGCTTTGGTGATTTCGACGATTGCATTGGGGAAGTACGTGCGCGATCTGAGTGCACGAACCGTTTCACCGGTAGGGCAGATGCCCAGTTCCTGTCGTGAGACGTTTCAATGATAATTGAAATCCAGAGGCTAAGTTATGTAAAGAGCAAATAAACATTTATATCATTTACCCAAGATCGTTAATACCACTTCAGATGCAACACCAATTCCTAGTTTAACAAAAAATAGGGAAATTCGGCAAGATCAGTCATCCGCTGATGATACAGTGGGTAAGGCTATTCCGGATCACGGCTATTCTGGATCACTGCAGCATACATTAACCCCTAGAAACTGTAAATCTCGATGGATTTCTTCACTCAATCTCTCATTTTAAGGCCAAGACAGTGCTCTTTAAGGTGATATATTTTGTTTGATCTGACCTGTGAAAAGCAACAAAAATCTTCTCTAATCTGCTATATTGTTGGAGAAATGAGCAATTTATGGAACCACATGTTCAAGTCAGTTCCGGATCATCAGAAAATATGGATCACCTCAAAACTGTCAACCACCGAAATATGGTAATTACTGTTGAAATAAAGTTATTTGTTCCACGATGCTACTTCGGTTCCCTTCATCGAAAATATATACTTACTCAAGGGTCTGCCTTAGATGTTCTTTGCTCAAAGTAGATACATAAAATGGGCTAGAGTGCAGTTTACCAGGCGCGCGACCCGGGACTGCTGAGCGCTCGCTAATGAGCATGCTATAGTGATCTACTGAACTGTCTCACTTTACCGCGCTGATGTATCCTTAGGGTTAGGGACCCCCCTTCTAGATCCTTAGGGTTAGGGACCCCCCTTCTAGATCCTTAGGGTTAGGGACCCCCCCCCCTTCTAACTAACTGTGATCGCACCGGTGGTCCCGAGGTAGCGTGTCCGCTAATTAGTCTAATTGGAATCCAGTTGGAATCCCACGACCCCTGCTGAGAGCGTTCGAGCCCTGCCAGCACAGCGAAATAAATCGGAAAAAGCGCGCCCGGTAAAGTGCACTACTCCCATAAAATGTTTTGGTCTTCATTTCACCCAAACATAATTTGCTGTACAGAACAGTCTGTCAGGAAATAACCAACTTGACAATGTCACATGAATGCTTTTGGGTTGAAAATGTTTTGGTTTTTTTTCAAGTCATATTATTCTTTTTTAATAACTTGGTGCATTTTAATATGGTTCAATTCACTACAAATGCAAAGCAATCTTGCAGGGTCATTCAGGCAAATTCTTGATTTAGGTGGCAGTGTGTTTGCTGAGCCAGCTGGAGAACCTGTTCCAAGTTTTCTTCCTTGGCCTGCTGCACCGGCAGAGAAAAGGGGAGGCATGGTTATACCATGTCATTATATTATTAACCACAGCAACAGAAAGTAGGCATCTTTAACAATCAAAATTGCCCTGTTACTTATGCCAGTGGTGGAATCAGTGAGGCTGGAATAGACACTAGTTTGTTTCATTTTTAGACATACGAAGATGCACACCCATTAAGAGTTCAAATATGCTGGCATTAATTGATTATGTACTTTAGCTTTACAATTAGTAATTGATGATGTTATGTTAAAAATCTTCATATTGACTGAATAAAGCGTTAAAGGTTCTGAAAAAATGGGTTGTTTTGTCTCTATAGTTGTACTTTACAAGTTAAAGCCGCATGTTAAAGTCACAACAAAATATTATATATCGATATTGAAGAGTTCAGTACTATGAACCATGTATGTATAAATATTTTTCAGCCCACACTGGTACCTGGAATAATGATTCTGGAATGTGTTGTTATGAGCAGCAACTGTTAAACCTACCTACCAAGCTGATGTTGTTATCAACTGCAGTGTTTGTTAGTTATTCGTTTATCAAGCATTATGAATATTGTAAACGCATCTGTTCAATTAAACGCATGCCACTGTTTGACACAGACCCCTGTTGCCCCAAACGAGTATCAATAACCGAACACTGCCTTGATCGTTATGTCACGTGATCCGGAATACCTTGAAATGATTCAGAACTGCTGTAATGGAAGAGCGTTTCTTTTGCGATATCTCTGAAGTCAGTCAGGACTGAATAACTTTTATATTTTGGTGTGAGTAACATGAAACATTGCTCAGACAGAAATTGACCTCAGTCGCTTCAGATATATTTTTGCGGAGGCGCATGCAGTCGGTGTTTCGTTAGTGATCCGGAACTGCCTTACGCACTGTAGGTTGAGTATTAAGCCACAGGCAAACTGTAACGCAAATGGGGTTGTGCAGCATAGAGAATATGTCTTATATGCGAGCAAAGCGAGCAAAGGTTGGCAAAGTATTTTCCTTGCTTCGGATCAAAGGTACACATCCATTTCCTCACTTGGCAGTGCTTTCACATTTCTTATCCCGTGTTTAGTAATTAATCACATGGAATACTAGTATGTTTTATTCAACATTTTTTGCGTCACCCGTGGTATTCTGATCGTTCTTCACCTCCATTGCCCCTGCCAGCTTCTAAGTTCTAGTGAAGAAATGGGTATGTACTTTTGATGGTAGCGATATTTTATTTTGACAGGAAAAATATTTTTCGAAACGAAGCAAGGAAAACATGTTGCCAACATTTGCTCGATTCGCTCGCATGTATGAAGACTGGTCATTTTCTCTATGCTGCACAACCCATTTGCACTACAGTTTGCCTGTGATTAAACAGGAAGCCACGTGATCAAAACACTCTCTTGCTGTGTGGAGGTAAAGTATTGCTCATTGATGAAAACACACACAAAATACCCAGATGTGGCAAGTGGCTACAGTTTCGCCATTACAATGTCATCAACGCTGCTTTTGCAGGAAACACATATTTTTGTGTCAAATAGATAAAGATCTCTTTATCACTCAAGATTAGCAAAATCAAAACTTTAACCGGGCTATAACAGACGTTTATTTCACCTGATTTACAATCTGCTTAAGAGTGGAACAACCATTGTGCCCAGCTGGTTATTTACGTCGTAGATAGGTTTCATTGTCCAGTTAAAAGTTTCTGAATAATTTAATGTCAAGAAACCGAAGTTGTTACAGAAGTATGCCAAGTGCAGATCGATTTCACAAGGGTACATATTCCAGCTATATTGTTTTGGCAAGTAGATAACGGAGGCATATCAGTGGTTGTTTCAATGTTGAGCAGTTCACATTGAAGGAAACAATGACTGATGATGATGGTGTTCTCATTTCTTCTACTTTATGTGCTTTTATCTGTTTTTGTCCTCTGTCTTTGGATCCCTTTTCCGATGAAACTTGTCTTATTAAGTTACTTAAGGGCTTGGTATACACAGAATCAAACAGCATTGTCCTTTCTATAGGAATGTGTACATCCTTTCCGTATTTAAGTCTATTTTTAAGAGAAAAGATTATCTGTGAGAGAATTAATATGTTAGATTTAGCTATATTATAATTCCTGCGAGGTCCAAGGTGAATTGTTATCAAGTTTCACATGTGGGCACAATGTTCACCATCAGGTGCAGGTCTACTAACATCATGCAGACATGTTTCATCCTGATAGAAAAATTCAACGATTGGAAATTGATGTACTCCAGTACAACATTTTCTTGATCAGGCTTATTGCTAAACATCCAAACACAAGGAAAGAGTGAATTATTTCTGCAGTAGTATATAGGTATTCATGATGTAAGTTCCGTTTGTTTTATGTTCAGACAGTTGATGAAAGCCGGGTGGTTGTGATGACCACTAACAAGGAGAGGTATCAGTGTATCCTGCCGGAGTCACATGACAAGAGAGATGTGGGTAACCTTTGACAGGGGTTGACTCAGGGGAGAGATTGAAAACTTGTTAACCAAGGTTTATGTATTTGTGAGTCGTTTGAACTGTCAGTAAAGGAACCTGCAGCAAATATTTCTTCAGATAAAAGATTTACATTTTTCTTTTTAAGAGCAATAGATACATGATAAGTAACAGTACTAACACACATCTAATTCCATCTGAGTACAGATGTGTAATGGTGTATTTCTGTGTAGGTCACTATAACTGATCATCAGTGTTCACTCCCAATCCTTCTCTCTGCAGAACTCAAAAGCTGACTATGAAGGGCAGACAGCAGATGAACTGATGAACATTCTTTTTACTCAAACCACGTGTTCATACAGGGTGAGACCTGGTCAGAAATAGAAATATGAAATTGTGAAATGTGTTCTCAAACAGTCATTGACAGGCCATGTCACTTTTAAAGGAGACCATCTTTGTATGAGTATCATATGATCATGCAACCTTAATTTGTCTCAGTTTCCCATGATCAAAATAGTTTTGGGAAAATCGAAAAGATTTATAATATTATTAATTATTAATATTAAAATTTATTATATTTTCTTAGTGAAGTACAGATTCTAGTACTTTTTTTTGAGGATTCGAGCCCACACCCTCAAAGTGAGGCACGCCAGCACACGAAGTCAGCCACCTAACCTGTTCAGGCACCACAACTTCCACTAAATGAAAGTCGGACAACTGGTTGTCTAGACTGCAGGCTTTGTGTACCCCTCTGATGAGTGTTAATTGGCATGGCTCCCTCAGCCAAAAGCTATGATTACACAATACCATTGAAAAGGTGATCATATGTAACATATGTTATATTTGGGAAGTCTTGGTGAAGTAATTGAAAAATAGTGACTACTTTTATGTCATTCCTTTTTGTTGCGTTATATTAGTGGTGGGAAGTGAAAACTTGGACCAATGTCTAAGTGTTGTTAGTCATGTATTGTTTGTTTCCAGATTGAGAGTTACTGGACATATGAGCTGTGCCATGGCAAACACCTGCGGCAATATCATGAAACAAAAGACGTGGGGCAGGTTAGTTGATTATTTTGTATTTCTGAATGTACTGTGCAGTGTGGAACAAACCATACATAATAATCGCAGATATACTTACTCAGACCGGTGAAGTAGCAATGCAATAGCTGATGGTGTGCTGCACAATAATTGTTGTTACGCCTTCAGTTTACTGGAAAGTCTGAACAGCAAAAGTTACAGATTACTTTGTAGCTGACAACCAATACTCCGACAAGTATGAACTTGCTACAGGTGACACTGTACCTGACGACCTTTACCCTGACAAGTATACAGTGTTCACAAATAGTGTCTGACCCTCTGACCAATTCGGGAGATTTGCAAATGGTCAGACAGAAGTCCCCAACCTGCTGTCCCCGGTGTCTGACTGAATATATCACAATGACTTTGTCTGAAGTTGTTATTTGGGGCATGTGACACTTGTTCACTGTTCATAAATTTATGTTTATAATGTTTGTCATTATATAATGTTAATAATTTCAATGCCAATTATGAGAAATGTTAAATCTGAAATGCGTGTTTAATTTTATTCTTTGGGTCCTGTAAATTTTCAGTGGGTCCAACAGACATCTAAGACTTACAGGACCCAACGTCCTATTACTTTGAAACACCATTAGTGAACATTGGGTATAAACTAGCTACAGATGACAGTGTACCTGATGACCTTTACCCCGACAGGTATAAACTCGCTACAGATGACAGTGTAGTTGACAACCAATATCCCGACAGGTATGAACTACCTACAGGTGACATTGACGACCTCTACCTTGAAGTGTATGCTCTTCAACTGTGAATTGCAACACCTGACATAATTGTTGGGTAAAACATGTCCCTGACATGAAGGTCAGTGGTGATGTGGTTGGGGATGAGACTTTTGATAGCACTCAAATGTCTGGAGTGTTCCCATACACACCACTGCTATAAACTGGACTACACCCAAACCTAGAATCATAGATGAATTGATATCTACAAATGGGATATGCTAGATAATAGGCTGGAGGCTAATTCCAAAAAGATTAGCAGTGTCATTGGAATCTGGCTTAAACTGTAATTACGGTAGAATGCCTATGATACATGATCCCTCCTCAAAAATCATCATCAAACCAGTACCCACCCACCAACCCACACCACCCCCTCCTCTTCCTTAATCCAGCAATGTATGTGGGAAAGATATAACAAATTTAATTTACTGTAGATAAGAAATATATGGTGAACAATGTTTCAGAAACCGAAGGTTCAAGAATACTTTCTTGGTTATGGAAAACAAGACAAAATTGAAGAGTCAGGTGAGTGGTTGAGTACTGTATTTGGGTCCAAGGCACAGTAGCAAGCACACAGTAGCTGGTAAGTGGTAAAATAAGATATTGTGTCCAAGGCACAGTAGCAAGCACACAGTAGCTGGTCAGTGGTAAAAGTAAGATATTGTGTCCAAGGCACAGTAGCAAGCACACAGTAGCTGGTCAGTGGTAAAATAAGATATTGTGTCCAAGGCACAGTAGCAAGCACACAGTAGCTGGTCAGTGGCTGAATAAGGTATTGTGTCCAAGGCACAGTAGCAAGCACACAGTAGCTGGTCAGTGGCTGAATAAGGTATTGTGTCCAAGGCCCAGAAGCAAGCACACAGTGGCTGAATAATTTGTTGTGTCCAAGGCCCAGTAGCAGGCACACAGTGGCTGAATAATTTGTTGTGTCCAAGGCCCAGTAGCAGGCACACAGTGGCTGAATAATTTGTTGTGTCCAAGGCCCAGTAGCAGGCACACAGTGGCTGAATAATTTGTTGTGTCCAAGGCCCAGTAGCAGGCACACAGTGGCTGAATAATTTGTTGTGTCCAAGGCCCAGTAGCAGGCACACAGTGGCTGAATAATTTGTTGTGTCCAAGGCCCAGTAGCAGGCACACAGTGGCTGAATAATTTGTTGTGTCCAAGGCCCAGTAGCAGGCACACAGTGGCTGAATAATTTGTTGTGTCCAAGGCCCAGTAGCAGGCACACAGTGGCTGAATAATTTGTTGTGTCCAAGGCCCAGTAGCAGGCACACAGTGGCTGAATAATTTGTTGTGTCCAAGGCCCAGAAGCAGGCACACAGTGGCTGAATAATTTGTTGTGTCCAAGGCCCAGTAGCAGGCACACAGTGGCTGAATAATTTGTTGTGTCCAAGGCCCAGAAGCAGGCACACAGTGGCTGAATAATTTGTTGTGTCCAAGGCCCAGAAGCAGGCACACAGTGGCTGAATAATTTGTTGTGTCCAAGGCCCAGTAGCAGGCACACAGTGGCTGAATAATTTGTTGTGTCCAAGGCCCAGTAGCAGGCACACAATAATTGAAGCACTAAAGTGGTTTCCATGCCCTTGTTTTCCACCACATTTCCATTATATAGGTTTGAAAATGTTCAACTTGATGTTACATGATGTGTTGCCCATATTTGGTCTTTTGACTTAGGAAATCCCTAACTGTTGGATTATAAAACATTGTAATATTTGAGTAATCAGACAGACAAACTTGACTAGTTGCTACTTACTAAGACAGCTGGTTTGCCTGAGTCATAACTGTTTGTAAGCTGTTAGACAAGGACGAAAGACTGTACACATGATGATATGTTTAACCATTGTCATCTGTTGCAGAATGGATGAAATCTGTTTGTTTTGAAAACAGATATAAATCATTGTCTGTTTCTCTTGTTTCAGAATCATCCAATGTGAGTATCAGAATGTCATGAAGTGTATTGCAGGAGTGTCTTGGTCAGTACCTACAAGCAGAGTAAAATCTTTATACTAGGAATGGATTGGCAGTGTCCAGATTAACAAGGCTGTCCTGTACACAGGTTTTCAATAGTTAACATGATTGTTAATCTTTATGCCCTAAAATTACCATCTATAGACAGCCGAAGATTTACTGTTTATTGAATCAGAATATTTTGCAGTGACTTGGGTAACACTAGAACATTATTATGGAATCACAAGTTATGAAAGTGGGTGAACATGCTTTTTCCTGGGTATTAGTTATTTATCCCTCAAATGGCCTTCAGTATTTGGTTAAAGAGGAAAAATACAAGACAACTGGAACATTATTTTGAAATAAGCAAAGACAGCGGCACAGACCACTCCAATGACTCAATTGGTGGTCATTTGAATCCAGTCTCAAGTAATGTATGAGTGATGTCCCAAAATCATGCTTACACAACAGGCTGCCAACAAATGTTATTGGTGCTTACAGGAGACAGTAACACATACCGCTTAATCAGTTTGCTTATTTTGCAAAATTTATACAGTGATTAACAGGTATTAGTTGCTCGTAACCGTCACCAGTTTTTTCATAATCAAGATCAAACTGTAGAAATGTAAGTCTTAAATATTAATGTGTGAGAAGATGTCCATAATTAGACTGACTTTAGTGTGCAGTACAACACAAGGCTGCATGTGAGTTGCAGATTATACAATCAAGCCTGTCATGGTAGAATTATCTCATTGTAGGTTCATCATAAACATATCAGACAGTATTACTGAACATGGGCCTAGCACAGACCAAATTTCAAATCACAGAATTATGGGAACGTTTCAAGATATTTTTTGAGCTTGTAGTGAACTATGGTCATACAACAGTCAGCTGACAAGATGTATATGCATAATACTAATTGTTTCCAGATTAAAATCCGGAAAGTAGAAGGTATTTCTCTCCCCTATTATGAAGTAAACATGACAGATGGAACATCTTGTGATCTGACACAAGAGCCCAGGAGGACACGCATCTTGTATGTGTGTCAACCAGATGGCCACGGGGAAATCTATGAGTTCAAGGAGACATCAACGTGTGA